>NC_137618.1:27678728-27908728 GCF_963280865.1 Gymnoscopelus braueri
GCAATATTAAATGATTAAATAATTAACATTATACAAAGCAATGAATGGCATTCAAGCGGTTGAAATAAAGATTCAACTTTAAACTGTCCAAGTTTATGTTTATCTTGCCCTGTGCTGAATCATGTATGTGGGCTTTGTGAGCAGAATAGAAAGAACAGAAAAATAATTTAAAGCTCTTGCAATCAATGCTATTACTTACATTTTCTACAGTAATCTGCTAACGTGTGCTCGTTCTCAGTATCATGGCACAACACTGGCCTGGTACACCCACATGGCAACCAGCCTGTTTGTATCAATACCCATGTTGTCATCATTATCAGCAGCAAGGCCTTTTCATGTACGTACCATGCCCCATGAATGTACTGTCAATACCCTAAGCACACTGTCATTGTTTGTTTATATGAACAGGATTAAAGAGTCTGTCGGTTAAATATAGAAACAGAGCCCACAGGTGGATGCTGGGTGGTGGGAGCACAAAGCAACAGTAGAGCAGAGCAGCAAGATGGCAGCGCAGCAGCAAAAAGAATGAGCTATGTGCTAGTAATGGGTCGCTCATGATCGATTCGTTCAAAATAACTAGTTCATTGCCGTAAACAGGAACGAACTAGTTCACTTCCTGAAAGTGTTACGATCATGCTTTCATTCATGCCCCCCGTACACAGGATGGGAAGGCGGGCTGTTCCCGCGACAGACAGGCAGCGGTGCGGTTGAGTTGTTTTTCACTAGACAATAGCGCTACTGAACGGAGAGCGCGAACGAATCATTTGAACGGATCATTGCCGTGGACATGAACGAAATCGGTCGTTCACTGAAATGAACGTTTTTGCCCACCACTGTGTGCAGGGTGGTTTAAATAGCCCGCCCCCATCAGCTGGAGTGAGCATGTGACTGATCAGCTGATCAGGAATTGGCACTCCTTTGAGTTGTCTGCCTGAACTAGCTCTGCACGCTTTGCATCATTTCCAGCATAAGCAGGAAAGAGTCATTCACGCATTGCCCTCCTTAACAGTACCGTCATGTAACTGTTCCCGCAAGAGTTTAATGTTGCCGGTACAGTACTTAATACTTGTTTGCGAGGTGTCTATAAGCAGACTAGACATTTGGCAAAATAGATGTATGGAATGAACGGAAACAATAAATATCCATCTGCAGGTTGGTCGACCAACTAATTTTACTTTAATCTAGCGGTTAAACACTCTGCTCCATCGGTCTCTCTCTCTCTCTCTCTCTCTCTCTCTCTCTCTCTCTCTCTCTCTCTCTCTCTCTCTCTCTCTCTCTCTCCTCTCTCTCTCTCTCTCTCTCTCTCCTAGTCCCTACACGCCACAGTGTACTGAAAGGAGTTATGCTACTTGAACAACTTGCATCGTAGTTGGATTTATTTATTTTTAGATAATAACTTACAGTTACGCTACTGTTGCTCTTTTAGGAAGCATTCACACTTTCGCCTTGGGTTGCAGGCAGCCTCACTGTGCGATCGGCTCGCCCCAGTACACACACACACACACACACAAACCCACACACACACACACAATCTTTCTCTATTTCCTCCAAGTGCCTTTTCCCAGCGAATCTCTTACACCAACATTGTTTTGTTCATAGAACTAACATCTCTTATGTAAGGACCAACATGACACACTGTACTGGTAAAGTGACGCTTTTGCATTCACACTCACGTGCCAGGATAACAATGCAGACATTCTCACAAGGTAGGGTGACGTGACATTGATGGTACGAAATATGCCGGCATTCAAAATCAGCGTAAATTTCCACAGGACGCCTAAATTAAATATACCAGTAAAATTGCAGGCATTTCAAGTGAGTGAGAACAGGATTTTATTAGTCAGCAGGAGAAGTGGCAGAAGCAGAGCCCGACCGATGTCGGATTATTTTACTCCATGCCGATCCACTGACAGTGATTAGTGTTTTGACAGATATAACATTGATACTGATGTCGTAAAAAATAATGGCCGATATATGTACTACGGGGGTCACTCACCATCAACACAATGTCTCTCTACGCAAGCCAAACAAAGGGTGAAACACGTTAAGTGGAGATTATAAGGTCCAGTCATCGCTGAACAATGGAGGACTTCTGACTATATGAATGGTTAGACGCCCTCCCTCTCTCCTTTGTCAGATGCTGTGCTCAGATTCTTCCTGGTGTATCAGGTAACCTCCAGGGGGCTGAGCCTTCACATCAGTCAGTCAGTGAGCCAGTGATTCACCCCACTCCCGTCTGTCTAAAAAACCCTGGCTGCACGCTCCATTAATCTTTCATCAGGGCAGAGTGTGTGTGTGTGTGTGTGTGTGTGTGTGTGTGTGTGTGTGTGTGTGTGTGTGTGTGCGTGTGCGTGTGCGTGTGTGTCTTAATGCATTTGAGGTTTTACGGCAACATCAAGCAGAGATTTCACCTTGACTGTAAGCTGTGTTATTCAACCATTGGTCATTCACAAAAGTGTAACCAATGAAGACAAGATGACAACAACCTCTTAGTTGTTAGTTCTTAATAAAGTTATCTTTTGACAAAAAACTGGCCTATGAGGCAGAAATTAACCTGCATCTCGAGCCATTATGTCTGTAGGTTTCCTTTCTTCCTTACACACAATAACATTCACCATGAATGATTTTATCATCTCCTCCAGTGCCTTTCCAGCCCTGTCATACGTACCAGCTGTGGCATACAGGGACTGCAGCAACACATATTTGTTGGTGTCGACCCTTTGCGGTTCTTTACCCAGAGAGCACTGCTGTTACCCCAAAATTGCCTCCAGAGAAAGGGCCTTGGGGTGTTCTAACGTCCTGTGTCAAGCGGTCATCGGCTGTCCAATGCTGTCAGTTTTGTGACGTGAGATGAATTTGGGTGCTGGACAGCTTCAGTATGTGCTCATTCACACTGTAAAGAGACCTTGCCGTGGGCTTACAACATGGTTGACATATGCAGCCTGAAAGTGTGCAGCAGTGAGACCTGTGAATATTACGTGCCAGCTGTGGTGTTAAGTAACTAAGTACAGTTACTCAAGTACTGTACTTAAGTACAAGTTTGCGGTAGTCTTACTTTACTGGAGTATTTTAAAATACTTTTCAGTACTTTTACTACTCCACTACATCTCAGAGGCAAATATTATACTTTTACTCCTCTACAATTAGTAGAAAACTTTAGTTACTAGCTACTTTGTAGATTTTGATTATTATTACAAAACATTACCCACTTCAGCCCTATTCTTTGAGACACACATCTGGGTTTTTGACCAATAATCACCTTTGTTTGGCCCGATTTCGGGACAGCTGATGTTTTCTTTGGCTAAACAAAGGCATCACGTGACGTTGATCCCCTTCCCCTATCCACTCATACTAGGACATGATGTATGTGTAGGCAGAAGAATAAACATTTCGGTCATTTTAAAATAGCCGATCTACAAGCTCACAATGCGCATTGTGAGCTTGTAGATCTGCTATTTTCGAAAGTTTTATACATTTGAAAACTTGTGAAATGGGACATTCTGCCTAATGAGTACCGTCTACTTTTGGCACTGTAGGGACATTTTGATACCAATACTTTTGTACTTTTACTCAAGTAATTTTTTTATTCCGGACTTTTACTTGTAACAGAGTATTTCTACAATGCAGTATTGATACTTTTACTTAAGTAAGACGTGTGAGTACTTTTTCCACCACTGCGTGCCAGTTCAAGGACTCATGTCACTGTCTTTTCCCTCTCTTTTTCCACCTTTTCCTGTACAGAATGAAGAACAAGCTGTGGTACTTCGAGTTTGGCACCACTGAGACCATATCTGCTACATGCAAGAAGCTCAACGAATGCATAGAGGTGGAGGTGAGGCTTCTTGGTATACTGTAAAATCCTGAGTGTTAATCTAACCTCTGAGAGCATACAAATGTAACCAAATGGACCCTTAAGGGAGAAGTGTCACACAAAGGGATAGGTGAAGTAACAGGAATGTATTCAGCCACATGGTGTGTGATGAGTCAAATCTGAGGATGGGAAAACTAAACGTGTCTGCTGAAGCAAAAAAAATAAACAAGTATTTATACTGCCTGTCAACAAGCTGATGTCTCTCTCTTTCTACAGTGACATAACAGGCTCTTGAATTACAACCAACTTTTAAAGTTTCTTTCAGGCTTTAAGGGGAATTATAATAAAGTACGTACAGTAAAATCCTCAGTGTTAATTTAACTCAAAAACTGTAAAAGTTTGACCCTCACAGGGCTATGTCCATTTACACTCAAAATTAACCACTTCAACCCTATATAATTTGTTGACCAGGGTCCCGCAGGGTCTTTTTTTGCCTCGACATCAAATCTCTTCACCAAAAATTGCAGATCTACAAACTAATAACGTTGTGAATGTTTGCCTATTTTTGCTGAATGTTCGCCTATTATGACATCATGTCATCATGTCATTGACTCAGAATAAGGATGCTAGGGTTCATGTGGTAAAATTAACACTAAGGGTTTTACGCTGTACACTTCCCAAACGAATGAAGTGGGGCTATTCTTAGCTCTCTCAGACACACCCCATAATGTCATTGATTGCCTCTTTCTGCCAATATTGTCACCTTTGTGCTCAGCACACAGTGAGCCTCAAAGGTAACACTGGCTTCCATTTCCAAATCACATGCTCAACTTAGATAATATGTCTGAATGGCATGGTTGAGAAGCATATCGAGACAAAAAAAAAGAAGAATAAATAATGCACACATGCATGCACAAACGCACACATACTCGCAGACAAACTCACGCATTCACCAGCACACAAACTCTAGCCTTGATATGGAAGTGCTTTGTTCTAACAGAAATTTGTGATAACAATTTGTTCAACTTTAGAGGTGACTCCACAGTATACAGAAAGATGTTATCAGTATCAGGCGCTGGGGCTCTGAACTGCCAAGTTTGCACATTCTCTTGTTCTCGGCTAGACACTCATTCACAAGCACAATTAATGTTGACTAGGGGCCAGTGGCATGTTTTAATAATTACAGTTCAGCTAGAGAGCATGACCTGTTAGTACCACCCACCTCAGATCTCTGTGAACTGGTAATGATTACCATTTAGTGACTAAATGGTAATCATTACCAGTTTACAAAGATCTGAGGTGTTATTTTAAACTACACTGCCAGCCTTGTTAGTGTTACAGTGTTATGGCCCAGAGCTGTCTAACAAGACTTACCACGCAAGCTACAGACCTTTGTCAGATATAATTATACTAAAGTCATAATTATGCTATGCCCCGTGGAAATGGAATACATTTATAATGAAAGGATGAAGTGATTTACTGAGTGCGTGTGTGTGTGTGTGTGTGTGTGTGTGTGTGTGTGTGTGTGTGTGTGTGTGTGTGTGTGTGTGTGTGTGTGTGTGTGTGTGTGTGTGTGTGTGTGTGTTATTCTGTGTATGCATAGGTGTGTGTCTCTGTGTGTAGGCATGAGTGTATATTCTGTGTGTGTCCAGCAACAACCACATTATTTTTCATATGTACATATTGTACATACAACATCTCGCTATCCCTGTGGTTTGTCTGCTTGAGGTTGTGTGGTTCATTCTGGCATCATTTGTGGCTGCCACCATCAAGGGTGGGCAATGAGTCATGGCAAGGTGTTGTTTATATTCTCTTTCATTTGGTTTAAAGTATGTTGAATCCAGATGAGTTTGACAAACATTGACAAATTGGATAAACGGTACCAAATGGAATTCTATTCTGATCTCAGTGTTGAGCTATTATAGACCTTGATCTGTTCTTACATTGTTTACTATTCTACAGCTATCTTCCTCTGTTATACAGTTCTTGGAATTACATACTCAGCTTCTGTCCATGTAACATATCATGGCAAATCAATTGCCCATGCTGTTATCCATGATACACCAGCTGGGCCAAGTGAGTAAAGTCTCTGTGCTCTGTGACATTTTAATGCTGTCCAACTCTGACATTCCAGGTATCCATTAGCTGAAACCTCAGCATTGCCTCTGTTGGGTTATATAATCCATAAATATAAAATAAATGTTCCTTTCATATCTAATTCAACGTTAGGATTTCAGTACGATGTGAAACGCTAGCCTCCCTATTATTCAGCCCAGTCAGTTAACCACATTAACCTGGCATCCATATTTTGGGCATGTCATTATAGGGGAATGTTTTCACAGATAACCCCCCCCCCCATGCTATGGCAGGGCTGTGTTAAGTATTCTGCTTTAATAGGTCAAAGTGTTTCTTCATAATGAATCGTCCTCTCCTCTTTTTGCCAGACCCAGGGGGTCAGGCCTACATGAGGCTTTGTCTGTCCCTCTTTTCCTCCCGGTCAACGTTTTCCTCCCGGTTCAACGTTTTTCCTCCCGGTCCCTCTTTTCGATTGGCCAAGCTTAGCGTGACGTAGTGCTCTGATCTTCAGATTTCAACTTATAAAGTGGTTTGTAGGTGTGTTACATACTAGGAATTTATTCTGGGTCTGGCAGAACCAGGTCTCCTGGTCTTTGTTCTCTTTTGCTTTTCCCTGTCTGTCTCTCTCGCACTCTCTCCTGTTGCTTTTGTCATTCTCACTGCCTGTCTCTCTCTGTCCCCAGTGCGATGGGATCATCTTGGACCTCAGTAATACATCGTTGGAGGGCATCGCTGTCCTAAACATTCCCAGCATGCACGGCGGCTCCAACCTGTGGGGCGAAACCAAGAAGAGGCGCAACTACAACCGCATGAGCAAGAAGGTTCCGGACAGGATGCCGGCCAGCACTGTCACAGACGCTAAGGGACTCAAATTCTGTGTGCAAGGTGAGTCAAGCGAAAAGTGCAAGGACACACACATACACACCACAGAATGACTCCAGGTGCCACACAGGGCCTAAATCTTGGCTCTGCTGTCGTACTAAATGGATTGAATGTTTTCCATCCATGGTCTGAATGGAGCCCTATGGGGTGTCAAAAGATCTATTGTGTGTTGACAGTGTCGCTGACACTTTCATGGCCAAAACACAGCAGGCCAAACATTAGCTCATTTATACAGTTATAAAGAGAAGTCTTGTCTCCCCCCCACTATTGGGCCAGCATTGGCATATGGAACAAATGAGTGTACACTTCAACTTCTAGTGTGTACTTCCAAGGGAAACAGTTTGGGACCACAAGCCAGTGGATCTGTTTTCACATCTACCTCAGTGTTTGCAGAACACTCTACGGTAAAGTGCTTAGTGACCTCACAGTGTCGCCAGGCAGCAGGGGTTGCGTTGGATGTCAGTATCTATCTGTGTCCTGCCGTGGACGTATACAGTCCTTCTGCTCCCTGCGGGCTCGTAAGAAGACTGTTCTTTGTTCCTTTAGACCTTGGGGACAAGCAATGCTGGCAGATCTTACCTCAAGGACAGTGGCAGCAACTGAACAGCTATTTTAGATTTCTACAAATTGACCTCCAACATTGGAGGGAAAGGGAGGAGAGGAGAGTTGTATTATTGGCAATGTTCTTTCGTATTGTTTTGTCAAACAAACAGGACATGGTATTATGTGTCACATAACATAATTGAACAACCCAGACTATGTTTTCGCCCCTGTCCATCCGTCCGTACGCGTGTGTGTCTGTACGTACGCGTGTGTGTCCGTCCGTCCGTCTGTCCAGCACATTTAGCCCGATCAACCGATGAAACTGTGCACGCACACTCACATCGGCCTTTTATAGTGCCACCAGGAGGCAGATTTTTGCAATCACATTATCTCTGTCATGTGATCAAGATGGGTCGGTTTGATTTTTCATATTCCGTCCTGATTGGCTAAGATTGACTTCTACTACCTGGCCTGGCGGGGACCTGTGCTCCGAGGAGCACATTTTTCTAGTTTATGTTGTTCCCGGCAACTGTGTCAGTTGAATTCGTTTTTATAATGTCCTGTCATTTTATGCAATAAAAAGTTCGGGAATAATTCAGCTGTCACTACGGAGGATATTTATATTTCACAGGGAATCAAAAAGTGAAGAATTCTTTTTTTTATCAGTGGACGTCAGACGGCAGTTTTTCAAAAGTTGGGCCCATCCATGACATATGCAGAACTTTACTTTGTACCCTCACCCATATATCCTAACATCATGCCAATCCTCCTGTACTTTATTCATCCTTTATTTTCTGTCTTTCAATTCACCGCTTTGCATCTCCTCTGACTGTGCTGAAACTTGTTTCCATGGAGACTCCAGGGCTATGCTGTACCAGAAAGAGAGCGGCACAACAAGAGAAGCAAAGGATGAAAAAAATGACAGTAGAGAAAACATTAAAGAAAGACAGGAGAGAAGAGATATGAAAGCGAGGGAGAGAGAGGTGTTCAAGGTGTTTTATTGTCTCCTACGCATACACTACAGCAGCAATGCACGCAGGGAAATTGTTGTACAACCAATTTCCTCAACAATAATAAATAAATAATTTCATTTTAATCTTAATAAGTTAAAAAGCTAAATAGCATATAGCAACAAATGGCCTATACAGTATAGCTATTAATGGCAATAATAACAAATACTGAAAAATTAAATAGCATAAAATAACTGTACACCTGAGAGAGTGGAGCTCATCCAGGCATTTTTTGTGTGCGTGTGCTTTTGTATCTACTGTATATACATGTGCTTGCACACACATATAAATGCCTTTGTGAGTAAATGCATATTCAAGAACATACAGTACGCACGTGTGCTTACGTTTGGTCACCCCTACCCTTGAACACACACGCAAACTCAGATGGATGTCATTGTCTGTACGGTAACTTCCAGTCACATCACCATGCGGTCACCTTCCCAGCCTCTCAGCTAAGCAGCCGACCCCGCCCCCAGTGGTCCAATGGCCATCTCCTGTCCTGTGCTGGCACCACTGCCTGCCCTTACTGCTCAGGCCAAAGGTTCTGACTCCACAGGACATTCTGTCCATATGCCCCACGTATTTATAGCCAGAGAACACAGGGGAGAGTTTTGCTCACACACACACACAGGCGAGGCATATACACAGAGAGATAGTCTGTATAAGATATATAAGGGATGATGAACAGCTAAAGTGGTCATTATTGAGAAATAAACCCCAAGCAGAGGGGTCTTGAATAACCCTGAAGGGATTTATTCCTCAGTAATGACCGCAATGTTCATTATCCTGCTTATTACTACTTAATGTCGTACTGTGTAACTTTTTCAATTACAAACAAAATTCTTGCTATAATCTTTCACTGGTATATCTTTTCACAATACCATAAATGTCGGCTATTTGAACAATGTTTTTCAAAATAGTAAAAAATGGCAAAAAAGTTTAGGCATGAGGGGTAAGGCGTAATATGTATGAGGACTGACCCCACGAGGCAGTTGACATGCATGGATACTCTTTAAGACACATCACCCGTGGTGGCCATGCACTGATTAGCCCCAGGTGGGTATATAAGCCCCCCCCCCCCCCCCACGTGCGTGGCCACTTTGATTCTTTGATTTCCACAAGAGCAGAAGCAGACGTATGTTATCTCGGCATTTGAGGAAGAAAATATAGCGTGTGTTGTAGACTACGTTGCATTGTCCACTTACATTGGTAAGAAGGAGAGCTGGTCTTACAAGGCTCCTCTCTGGACGTTGCGTGGGTCTTTTATGCACGAACTGTAGCGAGATGCTGATCTGATCACGTTACATCCGACCTCGTCGGAGGAAACACAGAGCTGCTGCTGCTTCCCGGTGGTCCATTACACCACCGTGGCTCTGTCCCAAACGCGCTAAATCCAACCTCTGGTTGGAGGATGCGCTCGGGCGTGCACTGTCGCAGGTGGTTCCGACTTGCAACTACTTGCAACCATTATCCCCAATGGCAGTTGCAAGGAGTTGCATCGGTGTGGCCTGGCCTTAAAACTGTTTTGTTGCAAGGAGTTGCGACTAGTTGCATTGGTGGGGTCTGGCCATTAAAGTGTTCCCATAAATATAGAATATGTAGGGTGGAGAGACAGTCTTGACACGATAGAGGTAACAGTGAGGTTACATTGTAACCCGGGTGCTCTGAGTGGAGAGAGTGTTTTTTTCTTCTTTTTTTTTACAGCTGTACTGTATCACTCACATTATCAAACACATTGCATCATTATAAATATGGACTCATGGCAGACTGTTTGTCACATTATAAACATTTAACATTTGAGTACATGGAATATGGAATGCAGGTATACTCTAATGGTACATATTATTTACTAATAAAGAACCACTAAAGAAAATGGTCTATTCGATTCTACGGTTGCCAAAGGCAAAGGAGCTGATTGCCAAACCAGCCAAACCATTCTGTTTTCTGTTGTCTCCTAATTGTGTGCCCATGTTTACATACAAGTAAGACGCGCGAACGCGGGAAGCGAACGCACACCATTGTAGTAGTTATTGCCCCCCCCCCCCAATCTTATTTATTTGACTGTATCTGGCTCTGTTTTCAACTTGCCATCCGGCCTGAAATATGCACAAATGACATGGAATGCTTAGATATCCCAATAGCTGCTATATTTCTCTCAGAGGAGTGTAATTAGTCACCCAGGGGCAGGCGGATTGCAGCCACTGTAGTGCACTGAGATCTGTCAGCAGCCAATGAGAGCGTGAGTCACATGGGGGCGCGGCTGCACACAGGCAGTGCACACAATACTGCACACAGACAGACACACAACCCGAGCACGGTTTCATAGTAAGCTCCACTTGCGCGGAGGCTTCCGCTGCGTTCGCAATCATGTCATTATGAACATCTGCATAGCCATCAACTGGGTGAAGCAAAAAAAACAAAGGCCTCCCTTACCTTCCCTTCCAGTTCTTGTAGTTACTGTATTGTGTGTTAATTCAGTTGAAATCTTTGCTTTTCTAAATGTATGTTTTGAGCAAAATGCAAATAGTTTCTGGATTTCTGAGAGTGTGTGCATGCCAAGGCAATTGTGCATGCAAGTATGTGTGCGAGGGCATCTTTGTGCTACAGAGTTGTCCCACAGGGTTTAACCTTCATTAAATTTGTTCTTTGCTCTTTAATCCTATAAGGAAACAAATCTCAGAGTAGGGCATCTCTAGTTTCTCTGACAGACTGTGTGTGTGTGTGTGTGTGTGTGTGTGTGTGTGTGTGTGTGCGTGTGCGTGTGCGTGTGCGTGTGCACATATGTATGCACATTTTGTCATGTATTTATCCCACTATAGATGAGTGCGTACATGCTTGACTCCTAGTGTATTAACGTGCCTGCATGCACGGCTTACTACTAATTGTTAATGACAGTTGTTTGCTCTGCCCGCAACAAGATCATGCCTTTGAAGCTCTTTGCTGCAGATAACGCAATCAGCTAGGTTAAGTGAGCGAAAGGACCCTTGGGTGGTTCTGACCTCAGAGATGAATCCTTAAGCCTCTGATTTACTTTGTTTCTTGCTCTGAGTTGTCTACTAGCTTGTCTAGAGTAGACAACTCAGAGCAAGCAGTAGACTCTGCTGCATGGACAGAAAATACAGCTTAAGACAGATACACATTGCAGAGGGCTGGTAGCAAACATTTCACTGAGATATCTGCTCTTGCTGGATCTAAATTTAGGTGCTGCATCTTATATCCAGCTCTCATAAACAACATTCCTTAGCAACCGGATGGAATAGAAAATCCTACTTGACTTTAAAAAGTTTATTTTTTTGTCTTCAGTTTTCAAGCATAATGGAGTGGAGGAAACAATGTAAAATTGTGTGGTAGAACTGAACTGAAGCCTGAGATTCAGTCCCTGTCAGTCAGTTGTAGATGAATGGCAGTCAGAGGGGTGGAGGAGAAATTCACTCTGGCCAGGAGGCGTTGACAGGAAAAGGATATACGTACGCAGCTCCGGTGGCGAACTCCATCCATGCCCTGCTCCACCTCGAATCTTAATCTCTGCTCCATCTCTCCCCTCCCCAGTTCATTTCCTTTTCAGCGCCTGGATCAAATTCCTCAACTTCCTTTACAGGAGAGGGTGAGCGCAGAGCACAAACATACAGTAGATGTGCCACAGTCTGACACCGATATATTTCGGTGCGAGGGCAGAGGCACCCCCTTGACTCACAAGTGCAAATAAGTGGAGAAGCAGTGACTTTTGTCCGTGGGGTTAAATTGGTGCGAGGTTATAGAGGTGCACTATTTCAGGTGACCAGGTTCCCCAGTTTCTCTCACCTTTTGTGACTCATTCGTTTCTCATTCGTTTTCTCTCTATCTTCTCTTCTCACCACCCCTAGCCTCTCTCTCTCTCTCTCTCTCTCTCTCTCTCTCTCTCTCTCTCTCTCTCTCTCTCTCTCACACACACACACCCCCACCCCTTGCATGTCCTCCCCCACAACACTCTAGCTCTGTCAGTGTCTCCATGATGGAGGAGAGTGCTATTTCAGGCCCTCAGCAGCCAGGGAGCGTTTATTGTTTTCCTTTCACACGACAGAAAAGCAGAGTCTATAATTACTTTGATTTCCCCCAACCCTGTACAGCACAGTCAGTAGTACAGTAGCTATATCAAACAGCCTCAGAGTGGATGGACATTAGGGGAGTGAGATGACCTCCTACACATGTGCTCCAAGTCAATGAATGTTCGCGTGTCCTTCTGACAGTATAAGAACTTGCAGAAAAGATCATTAAAGAGTCTGTCAAAGCTGATGAGAACGGCTCTTGTCTGTACTTTCCCATGGCTGTCATTTTCCCCCCGGCAGAAAGTTCCCATGGAATTTTTATTGTTTGACAAGGCTGGCTGAGAAATAAAAACTGCAGCTTCATAACGTCAAACCTTTACTGGTCGTTTGACAGTGACGGGCTGAAGGGTTGCACATGGTGTATTTTTATACTGTCGTCGTAACATAGCGCACTCTGTCAAAAGGCCAAGTGAGCGCCGCTCACATATACCTTCACCTCCGTGTGTTGCTGGGGAGGTGAGGTCCAGTTTCTCCTCCCGTCTGCCGCAGCTCAGATCACCTTCATACAATGATGGCCTGGGAGCGGTGGGGGGTTGGGGGGTGGTTCAAGCGGATGGAGGAAGGAAATACATCCGCTGTATAATCCTGAGTGTTAATTTAATTCTGAGAGTGTGCAAATGTAACCAAATGGGTCCATTTGGTTACATTTGTACACTTGTGGAGTTCCAAATGGATACATTAACACTGAGGATTTCACTTTGTGTACTATAATTATAGGTGCACCAGTCCAGGATGACAATACAGCACTGAACTGCTCTTCCAAGGAAGTTATGATTGGTATGATCAATTTTTGTCATAGCCTGTGAGAGAAAAGGGTTGTGTTGTGGTGTGTTGGAAAGGTTTATGTGGACCTCTAGTGACCCTGCTGTATCTGTATAACGCTAATTCTAAAACAGGTTGGAAGGCTAAGTTCACTGATTTCAGACCTATACTTTATTAATATGATTTGCCTCTTATACATCTGCAGGTCTGCAGAGAATATTAGCTCCAGGGTGTCAGTAGAAACAGCGAGCTGTCATTTCTAGCCTCTTGATGCTAACAAGCAGTCCAAACAGGGTATGTCAGAGTAGCCCCCGAAAAGCCAGTCTGTGAAAGTGCCGTTGTGACCAACCACTGTTTCTTTACCTTGACAGCCGAGAAAGCAGCAGCATTTTCACTCTGTGGATATTTTTCTCCCAAACTTTCCAGTTAACCACTTAAATCCTCTATTCTCAGTGGAACGGACCTGAGTTACAACTGTACTTGGACCGTTTTTTTCCTTCGACACAACGTGCTGTGAGCTTGTAGATCGGCTGTTTTTGGCTAATGTTCCCCCCAGAATATGGATGCTGGATTTCAAGTGGTTAATGTTTAGGCTACAGTCTGACCTGACCATACACTAATTAGTAGTAGTAATAGTAGTAGTAGTAGTAGTAGTAGATCCAGTAATCCTGATTAGTAAGAGTGTGTGATGGCGGAACTATACATTTATGTACATTGTCCTTTGAATCTCCATTGAAAAAGGAGCTTGCTGTTTAAACCGACAACTGACTCTGGAGCTAATAATATTAGTAATATTTACCCATATAGAGGCTAACTACACACACACACACACACACACACACACACACACACACACACACACACACACACACACACACACACACACACACACACAGAGTATATACATATATATATAATATACATATATATATATATATATATATAGTTATATATATATGTATATATATATATATATATATATATATATATACTGTATATATATATATGGCGAACTTGAATAGATAGAATAAAGCAACTAATGATTAACTGTTATTAGTACAACATATTCTTCTTTTCCCTGACAATATCACATGAGAGACATGAAAATTAGAGGGGTTTTGTGTGTGTGTGTGTGTGTGTGTGTGTGTGTGTGTGTGTGTGTGTGTGTGTGTGTGTGTGTGTGTGTGTGTGTGTGTGTGTGTGTGTGTGTGTGTGTGTGTGTGTGTGTGTGTGTGTGTGTGTGTGTGTGTGTGTGTGTGCGCGCGTGCATGCATGTGTAGGTGTGTCATCGCATACAGAACACGTATGGGCGTACGCAATGCCCGCGTACTACATTTGTTCACCATTCTACAGAGTGTGAAGCACAGCAGTGACACAAACCTAGCTGCCTGCTGCTTGGCAGAGCACCACCATCCCATCCCATGATGCACTGCGGCCCCGGCTTATGTAAGAGGCTGTTCTGTTCTATTCTGGGTGCTACCTCACTGAGACGTAACAGCGCTTGCTGCATGAGAGTCAAAAGCACAAGAGCTCTGATGAGGCGGGAAACATTGGTGAGGTGAGAATCAGCATGGTGGGTGACTCTGCCATGAGGCTCACACACTGGGACGACGCCATGCCCATTTTTGGTAAAAGGAGGAAGTGGAGGTGTATTCAAGATTCAAAATTAATGCCGCACGATAAAAGCTTTTTAGATACTGTCATGAAATCTCAGAATAGAACTGCATCATTGGTAAATTTCAACATTTTCTTCTTTCCTGAGCAAGTCAAATTTGACTGCATTTGACTCCACTTCTGTAGACGTAACCACACGCTCTGCGGTTTCTAGCCACAGAAGAACGGCAGACTGTCTCCTTCCGTCCATCCAGACCCTCTCTTAATTCCCATCTGTCATGTGCATTCATTATATCACCCTTCCCCCTCTTAATCCCTTACTCACCAAATGCCCAGTTTGTCATTAATGGATGCCGAATCCTATTGTATTTTCTTAGAAAGCTCTGTGGGGGTTAGAGAAATGCAGACTGGAAATACATACAGTTCTTGGGAACCTAAAGGGCCGTTCACGCAGAGCACTATAACTATGAAAATTGCCTAAATGTTCTAAGTCAAGTGGATGGTAATATCCACGCCACAACTATAACAAATATGAATGTTATAGTTATCGTTATAGTTATAGTGCTCAATGTGAACAACCCTTAACCCTAACCACAAGACCCAGGCAGGGAGTGGTGGTGAGGCACAAGGAAAAATAAAAGAACAAATTTCTCTGTAATTGTCACAAATGCATAATTTGTATTGGATTGCCAGAAACCAATATTACTGAAAATTATAAATCTCCAAAATATACATTTTAGCATTCCTCTTGCGATGCTCTGTGTGATGCATTACTCTAGCTGAATAAGATAATGTACATGACAAACTCATTATTATTTTTGCAAACCTGTACACTTTAATAGAATCATGTGAAATATTGTAAATTATAGTTAAACCCTTTCCCCCCTCTACACCAAATCTATTCGCCAAAAATAGCCAATCTACAAGCTCACAATTCGTTGCATTCCAACACGTTGTGATCTGCTATTTTCACCTATTATGACATGCCCAGAATAGGGACACTAGGGTTCATGAGGTTAAACACCACACACAACAATGTATACACACACACACACACACACACACACACACACACACACACACACACACACACACACACACACACACACACACACACACACACACACACGTACACACACATGATCGTGCACAAATGACTACAACAAGCCAGCCATATGTGATACTGATAACTCATTGGAATGTTGCTCAGCTGCTGTACATGCTTAGTGTGGCCTTAAAGAGAATGCTATATTTCTTAAATTACATTTCCGTTCCAACACATCAGATGCTGTTGAATTTCTGGGTATTCTATATAACTTGATTCATACTATGACTTCATTAGATAGGCTTCAGCATAATTTAATGGTTGACAAATTATTTTTATGTTCAAGAGAGTTTCAAAACATTGGAAGGAACAACAAAACAATAAGATTTGTAGCAAATCCGAATGGCAGTCACTGTGAATAGTTTTGGCTTCACACGTAGCCTTTGCCTACAATCCTGACTTGCAAGTATGAGAATTCACCACGCTTCACAGAACAACAACATAACACACCCCACACGCCAGCACCTTCTCGTGAGTCCAGTGTTGCATCATGACCTTGCACAAAAGGCATCTCCTCCCCAGTGTAAAGTAAGAACACACAACCGTTTCCTGTTTGGAGTTTGAAACAAAGCCAGCAGGCTAAGCTAGGTCAGGCAACATTGGGAAATTATTAACAGTGTTTACATTGCAACAGACAGACAGGCCTGCAGCCTATAGTTCCAGTCAAAACAGGCAGAGCTGCAAGTTCTTGCTTGTCAGGACTAGACAGTGCTATGGCAACCAGACCCTCAGGGAACAGTCTGACCAGTTCCCTTGGCTCTTCCTCACATGATGACTTTGTTTACTCCTGCACTGATGCAACCCCTAGTATGTTTGAACTGACTCTTCACGGCTCTTTGTTATTTCCATTATCTGCATTGTATCGTTTTGAGTGTGTGTAGCTGCAGTAGAGAACAGAATGTGACACACGCTAAGATAACACTGAAACCCATACGGTACAATAGGACTGCTTACTGTCCAGTAAGACACAGCCATACAGTTCTGCCTGTATGGCCCAAGGCAGGCAGTCATGAGAGAGCTGCAGCTTTCTGTGCCCATGAAATTGGGCTGGGATATGTTTAGGGTGTTCAACTGGCTCCAGTTTGCCTGGCCACTGAAAGACTTTGCTAATCAGGTCTCAGAGCCCCACTCTGACCTGCATAATTAGCCCTGGAATATGGGTTTTACCAAGACGGAGATTTAACCCAATCATTCCTGGTCTAATTGTGTCCCTGTCACTAGCACACATTGTCCAGCATCGGCTCACCACAGGATTCTGTGGTCAAATCCGCCGTAAGTGAGCAGCGTAGTGCGTAGTCTCAGGTGGGTCAGCTCATCCAGCTTTGGGTTCCATAATAAGTGTGCTCTGGACAGAATGTGATCTGGGCCAATTGAGTTTTGTACGACACAGAGGGCTCCAACCAAATCAGTGCAGTATCATGAGAAACCTCAGAAACTGTTACTTTTCAGGAAATGGATCCAATGTAGTTATTATTTAGTCACAAGCTTTTGTTGATACTTTTCTTTGGTTCAACATTTATGAAACCCAGACACACTTAACCCCTTTCACTTTCTCTTACATTTGTTTCAAAATAGATCTGCAAGCTCACAACGGGTTGCATCGCGACATGTTGTGAGATTAAATAGGGCTTAAGTGGTTAATTAAAAACATTATTCATTTTTGTACATTTATACTTTGGGTCTCAAGCTGAAAATGTTGGGAAACACTAGCAGAAGATAGCAGGGGGGAGGAGCCACATCAGCTAAAACGCACCACAGTCCATCCCAATTACTGTGGCCCCAGTCAGTGATCCTCCATTTAAACTACTGTTGGCCCTGTGCTGTGTTAGTTCGGCGGTTGTCACATGGATAATGCATTACTCTATGTAAAGGGGAGCTGACAGGCCTCTTCATTTGTAGCACTGCTCAGTAGATTTGGTGCTGTTAGGCAGAGAGGAGAGTGAAAGCGAAAGACCACTCACATCGTCTCACATGAGTGTGCATTGTCATGTAGTAAGTCCTAGTGTAGGCATGTATGCCAGTGAAAACTAGGGGTGTGCCGATTTTTCACGAAACGATACGATACGATATTGGGCTCACAACTTCGATACGATTCCGATACGATTCCGATACGATTTCGATACGATACGATGCGATATTGGGCTCACAACTTCGATACGATTTCGATGCGATACGATACGCACTTTTTTATAATGAAAATATATGGGGGAGGAAAAAAAGCACATGCAAACAAATAATTCTGTTTTTGCATTATTCAGACATGCAAACTTGTAGCTTTTCAGCTACAATAGCCGTTTTGAATCCAAATAGGGCAATAGTGTGACACCTGACCGAAAAAACAACAACATGTTGTCACCCTTTTCACCTCAGGGCTGTTTGCATGCCTGATTATTATTATTGTAAAAAAAAAAAAAAAAAATCTTTTTCAAAACGATATATTTTTTCCTTCAAAACGATACATATCGTCACGAGAACGTATCGCGATATATCGCGGGACGATATATGGGCACACCCCTAGTGAAAACCCATGCACAACTCAACTCCATATTGACTCAAAGGCCCCAGGATATTAACCCATACCTCTGTTTCTGTCTGTCTCTCGCTCTCTACCTCTCTCTCACTGTCTCTCTCCTCCCAGACCTGAGTGACCAGCTGTTGGAGGTGGTTGGGCTGGAGGGTGCCATAGAGATGGGTCAGATCTACACAGGACTGAAAAGGGCCGGTCACAGACTGGCCCAGTGTGCCAGTGTCATCATCAGGTTTGCCTCATCATCAGATTATCTCCCACTGCTTGCCTCCCTGCCTCTACTCCATTCTTCCACATTCTGACATCCATTGCCCTGTCCATAAACTGTAGGGATAGATAGGGTTAAAGAAAATTCATTCAGTTATGAATTAAATAGATTTTCTTTTCCTTTTTTACGATTTATTTGATCACATATTTGAACTGGATGTTAATGCCTAATGCCTTATGTTTCATCATACAACAGCGTTGTGGACCGAAAATAACAGATACATACGCTTTTTTGGTCCATAGGAATGTCAAATCCCTATGACCAACTGACTGGCGGTCAAACGGGATGATAAATGATTTGTCTGACAGGCCTGAGGGCACTGCGGTCCGCCTTTCAGTTCTGCCACCATTTTGTCTAAAAGAGAGCGTTTCTGGCTCTGATGTTGTATGTTGCTCTTGCTATGCTCGGCTCATTTAACATCCACAGTGAACCAGTTACTGGACCATTTTAAAGGGGCAACATTCACGAGTTTCTCTCTCTCACCTGTTCAGTGAGCTGCCCTTAATATTTTCGTAGACCAGAGTAAAAGAGTATTCATCACAGTCATTCTCCCATACTGTGTTTCCCTACGCATGAAAGGCTTAAACTAACTTTGTGTGTGTGTGTGTGTGTGTGTGTGTGTGTGTGTGTGTGTGTGTGTGTGTGTGTGTGCGCGCGCGCGCACGCACGCACACACATCCTGCACATCCTGCACAGTGTGTGTGTATGCGTGTGTGTCGGGCAAGCATATACAGTATGTGTGTGTATCTGCGTGTCTCTGTGTGTGTGTGTGTGTGTGTGTGTGTGTGTGTGTGTGTGTGTGTGTGTGTGTGTGTGTGTGTGTGTGTGTATACAGTGGGTCTGTGAGTTTAGAGAGGGAGGGGTGGTGCTGTCTGGGACTGGGTCTCATGGGAACAAAGTGTGCACTGTTTGACTCTGTCCTGGGACGGTGTGAACAGGCCTTCCGTGCCTCGGAGGTGCGTGTGATCTGACCCCCCCCCCCCTCCCCCAACACCCCACACCGCCCCTTCTTCCCTCCCTAAACTCCACTCTCTTCACTCTAACCCTCTCCATACAGGACGTCAAGACCACTGCCAATGCAGATTGATGGAGAGCCCTGGATGCAGCCCCCCTGTGCGGTGAGACTGAACTACTTGTGTGTGTGTGTGTGTGTGTGTGTGTGTGTGTGTGTGTGTGTGTGTGTGTGTGTGTATGCTCATGTATGTACAGGTATGCATCTGTGTGACTTTTTTTTCCTTTTTTACAAAATTTAGAGTAGCCAATAATTTGGCTACCCAATTTAGTCGTTATGCCAATTGACTCACACATTTCTGTGTTGTCACTGCTGTTGTATCCTACTGACTCACCTGCCGGTGAGGAGCCCCCACCGGGAGGACGTAGAGCCTTTTGTCCTACTCCTCCCGCCCAACACGCCCTGCTGACGAGTGCCGCCCCAGCCCGTAGGAGTACGTGCAATGACCAATATCACCCTCCCCGCCCGGCTTCCCTCCCCCCAAACATGGGCCAATTGTGTTAGCATAGACACCTGACAAAGCCGGATGCACCACAGTGGATTTGAACCCACAACCTCTGTGGTGGCAGGCACTTAACCACTGCGCCACCCGAGCGCCCCATGACTTCCTTTTTGCGGCATTGGTCCGTCTTTCTATGTGTGTTCTTGTGCCTGCTTCCAGAATGTCAAGTCTGAAGTCTGAGATCGACATAGAGACCTTGCAGTCTCCTCTAACCTTCCATGAGAGCTAAGAACTCTCTTCATTCAAACACTGTTATGTCTTCCCATTGTCAGGTTTTCAAACACATTCCATCATTCCATCATGTTGTCCTCTCAGAATTCTATGGAGGCGTAATACCTTGTGTCCTGTGTGGTTTTTTTTATGAATGAAAGTTCATGTTTACATCTATCTGTTCTGAAAAGCCAGGAAATGACTAAAGAGAACTGTGTACCATGTGTCAGAAGTTGTCATGAGATGAGACGGAAATGGAGTTTGCTACACTTTGAAATCACAACTCACACTTTAGACTGAAACGAAAGGATTGTTCTTTATCGCATTGTTGTGTTGTGTTGATTCGTTATCTTACAGGTCCGGATCACACACAAGAACCAGGTGCCCATGTTACTGGGTCCACCTCAGAAGACGCCATTCTTTTTCTTCAAGAAGCGTAACAGGAGCCGTGATTAGGAGGCACACACCTCAACGCAGCACACACACATGGGCTCACAGACACACACACACACACACACACACACACACACACACACACACACACACACACACTCACACACACACACACACACACACACACACACTCGCATACAGTATACACACAAAAAAACGAAAACTCCCTCAAATGACTGTTCCTTCGCTGTGGGTGATGGGAGGGGTGGAGTTTCATTAACAGGAACACAACGACCAGGAGAACATTCCAAACGTCAATATCCTTACAGACAACTCTTTCCTAAATGGACCAACAGTAATTACCCCCCACTGGCCCACCCCGTTCCTGAAATGAAAGCCTCTCAGTTTATCGACCTTTTCCTGTGTATCCACCATCTTCTACTTACTCTCTGGACCATGGTCCCAAGTCCTCAGTGCATGGTGTGGCTTTAGTCCCAACATCTTGCCAAAGTAAAAAATATGTTAGGTCCCCACTCTCAGCCCAAACCTCAAGCCCTCAGCTCTATGCCAGTTTTAACATCTTACCGTTTCCTGCATGGGGAAACCCTAAAAGAATAGTGAAATGGGTCTGGGGTGGGTGGTTGGGTGGGTGAGTGTTGGTGAGGGGTGAGGGGTATGGGGTTACGAGGAGAAAAACAAGTCAGAGAAAGAACTAGGTTATAAGGTGAGATACTGAAGAAGGATAAGAAAATGAGGGTGTGATGGCATCTCTTTGTAGAACCTGTATGAATAATGGAACAGTGAGTACATGTAAGAGCGCTCACTCCACAGGCCTCCCTGCAGACCAAAAGCACAGCACGGTCGAGGAGAGGAAGAAGCCTCATCCATTATTGACCCGTTTAATTTTACAGGTTGATGGTAGTAGGGCATACCCGTGGCCTGGGATGTTTCGTTTACAGGTTGATGGTAGAAGGGCGTAACCATGGCGTGGGATGGGGGAAACATGTAGGGATTCTGCAGATGATCTGGAGCTAGACCTCAGGACAGGAAAGCTCCTTGACAGTTGTCCAGTTACTGTGCATAAATTGGTTATAAATGGACCAGACTGGACTGAAATGAGGGATTGCTGTGTTTCTGAAGTGTCTTGTTGTCTTCGGTGCGTACCAAAAGACACGTGTCCAGATTGAATCAACAACGGCTCCTGTCACCAAGCCACCCCCGGGCCGGGCCACCAAACGCCAGATGTCCTGACCCCCAGCCAGAGGACACTGGTAGTGAGGTTAGGGATTGAAATGAATCCCCTCTGGGGTGTAACAACGGGGGCCCCCAGGGGTTTTATTTACCAGAGCGCCGACAGGGGGAATCTAAAATTACCCCTCTATTTCAGGGAGGATCTATCAATCCTCCTGTGAAACTCTATGCTCTAATTATAGTGTCAAAACATCAACTGGCAATGTCAAGGGTGCAGGGAGTGTGAAAACCCAGGGCCATTACCCACTGTAAAATGCTGGGCATTTTTTTTTTCACTCATGATTTTTGCTTCAATGGGGTGTAAGTGATATTATTTTGTTCAAATAAGTGTTAAATAGCTCTATATTCCAATAGTAATCATTGCTATAGAGCGTTTGGTCTCCCTTTCTCTCCTGCTCTTTAGTAAACAGAGAATACATTTTCAGGTCCAGATGTTTACTAAACAAAGATGGAGAGAACCCTGTTACTGAGCAAACACTATAGCAACGATTACTATCTATGAGCTTTAAGATTTTGTTTTTTACAAAACCGTAACACCCCCAAACTAGACTAGACTAGACTTCACCAAATGATGATATGGTACTACAAATAAGGAAGTGGGTGGGTGTTTTTCTTTTAATCAGAAAAGGCATAGAAGTGATCAATAGGAGAAAATAACAAATACTAGCATGTTAATGTTGCCGATGCCTGTCACCGCAAAGACAGAACGCTTAGTTTAGTACTTACAGACTGTATCAAACATGAGCATATTACTGTCAATATGGCAAAATATACTATATGTGCAGACACAGTATTTGTATATATCTGGGAAGTAGGTGTAGTGCACATATACACATGAATGTGATTTTAATATTATGTAATTGTTATTAATGTAGACTTAGCTTAGAGGAGCACAGATCAGTATTCTTCAGCGGGTCACCATTATCAATGGCTCACAAAGGAGCTGGTGCAGAAAACCTCTGAAGGCAGTTTTACCCACACAATCTAATTCAGATGAGATCTAATAAAACATGCGTTTTTATCAGGTTTTGACCTGCTCGGTTCAGGTTGGTTCTTTCCTTTTCCACTAAATCAATAAATGAGCTATAAAGACATATTCATAACAGAATCTTAGGCGATCTTGAATGAGATAAACGAATGTAAATGGAGCAGTGTTAAAACAATACAATAAAATCTGCAGTTAATTTATCCATCATGTGTAACTCTGAGTATAAATGAAACCAAATGGCCACTTACATGTCCATTTGGTTAATTTATACTCTCTCAGAGTTAATTGAACAATCAGGATTTTACTGTGCATGGTCTATCTAATCTCTATTAGATTTGGGGAAAACTGCCTTGCTCCCTGCTGAAATGTATATGTATTAAGTGCAGGGCAGAGTACGGTTGGACAGAAGTTGTTCTGGTGCAAACTGTGCTCCAAGGGGTGAGGCTTCCATGCCTTTTTTACCCTGGTTCCCTTTAAAACAGTCACCACTCTCGCACCCAGGCCCCATTAAAACACAACAGTGTATCCGTTGTAGACAGCTAACCATTGCCTAGACATAATTGTACATTTTTCCATATAATAAGAAAACATCATTCCAGAGCTTGGGTTGAACTTCTTCAGGTCATTTTCATTGCAGTTTCAACTGCTCTTTTTTTGGTTTATATGACAATATATATAATGTAAATTAATAACACATGTGGTAAAACCTTTATACTCTACAAATAACACATAGACTGTTCCAATACAGCCTTATGAAGCTTGCTTTGTAGTTGAGTTGACCCCATGGAGCCTGGCGGCGAGACAACCCGGTGTGAAAATGAGTGCATGTTTACAGTTACTTTTCATTTAATGAAAGAATGATTTTAGAAAGTTATATTATTAAGTGTACATATTTGTTTATAATATTTTATCTGATGTTAACTCACACCACCGCATGCCTGCCAATTGTCTCAACTCCTTTCCTCTGTAACCATCACCTCCGTGGATCAGACATTTTTCTTTGCTTAGAAACTCAATTTATCTGATATATCTATTTGTTGTGATTTTCTTTTTTCTTTTCTTTTTTGGTAGCATGTTTTATGATGATACTGTGCAAAGATAAAGACAGCAAATGAACTGTCTTACATTAAAAAATGAAATCCCTGGAGGAAGTGTCCACCATCATATAGTATCTATAGATTTATTGTTGGATCAAGTGGCGGTGACATAAACACCCACACACAGCCTGTCAGAGTCCCCAGTCGATGTGCGTCACAATTCATGCCTAGTCTTGTCCCTTGAAGTAATCAATAGCCTTAATAAGAAATGGACCCACTCTCTGCTCACAGCTCTGCCCTATAAAAATGTTCATTCAACTTAGAGCGTGTACAAATGTAAGCAAAGGGACCTGTAAGGGTCCACAAATTGATAAATGAACACTTGAGGATTTTACTGTGTGTATACAGAGAACTGTATTGTCAAAAACAAATAAAATGACAATGGAAGATTGAAAAAGATGATTAGTTATCTCTGTATTGCAAAAACGCATTACCCACTGCATGTTATTTATGGTCAAATAATTCATAATCCCCCACATGTCATTTAGGTCAGTCTAGTTTTGTCACCGGCAGCTGGTCTGTAAGACGGTTGCATTTGATCTGAGGTTAGACAAACCCAGGAGACCCAAAGGCCATCCATTACCTCAGGTTCAGCAGTAGAGCCACTGTTACACCAGGGATTGTTAATGTACAGTGTTACGTGCTGTATACTAGCGTTGACATCATTGGGCAGCAGAGAATGGACTACCATTGTGTTACTATGATAATAATGATATATAAGGTGACTGGTCCCCTCAGTTCAGTGGGCTAAAACAAATTTAGATTAAATTACACATTACATTACTGTACAATTTGTCATAGTCCTGCTTGATTTGCCTGCAACCACTGCATATGTCCAAACTGCAAATCCCTCTTTCAATAATTAGCAGCTACATCCACGTTAATCAACATAATCATAATGAAGAGATAGCCAGGCTCCATCTGTCCCCATGTGTAACCACCCCCTTTTCCCATCCAGTATACTGACCTTGGTAAGGGGGGCCTTTGGTTGTCCCTGGTTTATCGTACGCTACTGTCCTGACCGTGCTGTCCTATTCTCAGCCTGGGACAGATTAGTGACATCAGAGGCGCAGATGTGGCAGAGCCCCGAAGTGTGGCTATTCCACATGTATGTTATCAAATCACAGAAACTTCATAGAGAGGGTATTTCTGTTCATGTCAACAGAGGTGGGAAGTTGCTGGTTAAGACACATCAACAATAGTATTTTTGAAAGGGACTACTAAACATTGAACTATATTGCAATTCTTCAGGGAGATTATTCTATACAAAACTAAACAAGATAATCACATACTATACCAACTGACCACAGCTAATCAGATGACCTGTGTCGATACAGTAGGATTTAATGTCACCCCCCCCTCAACCGGTCCCCATCAGGGTGTGTATGGTTTTGGACTGTCAGTCCATACAGTGTCAAGGGCAGACAAAATCCCCAAACTCTAGTCTGTGATTGGATAACAAGGAGGGAAGAATCAATATCCTCAGCCCACTGAAGTCTACCCAGTGTGTCTAGTCTGTCTGTATGCACAGTATAATCCTGAGTGTTGATTTAACACTATCAATGTACAAATGGGTACATTTACACTGAGGATTTTGCTGTGTGGCTTCCTCGCTGTTCATTAGCTGTTGGCATTTTGATGGACACAAAGATTTATCAAATAAACAAAAAGGTTGAATATGCATTCTGTCCCGATGTCTTCCTTGATCTCTCTCACACTCATGCAACACACATGCACAGACATGCAGATTTCTAGCACAGCACCACACAGCACAGCCAGCACCATCGGCCTCTGTACTCCAACTGATTGGATTGTAATTGAATCAAATCGTTAAGTGCTTTTATATTGATGATAACGAGAGGGCCTTTCAATTATATCCCTCTGTTCTTTTACAATAATATACTCACTCATGATAAGATCAGAATATACAGTATGTTGGCTTCCTGTATTGGCGTGGGCGGACTGTGCCACAGGAAGCTATGCCTGTATTTTTCTTGGATCAATTGGGACACAAACAGACATATCAGCACCCATTAATCACAGATGATGACTCAGGATCTGGCAAGTTAGCGTGAGGAAATTAATGCTGAGGTTGATTGAGTGAACAAACAAGAAGACAATGGTAATAAAGACACACCCATATTTCCCACAACCATGCCGCTATACACTCAGCCCCACAGAGACGAGCTCTTCATGACCTTTGGCCCTTCTTGGTCAATAACATGCTCTCGCCCCCAGTCCACCGTGAAGTGCACCTTTTGCGGCCATAATACTGATGCTGTCATACTTCAGACATAAATCCAAAAGACCTTATCATGTTACCATTGCTGGAAATTAAATCCAGAGAAATAAAACACCCAAATTAGAATTCTAATATTATCTGAAAGATTAGACTTTTTACATTCCATGCCCTGCTCTCTGGTCATTCGCCTCCGATAAAAAGAGCATAAACAAAGGGCAAGAAAGGGAGATGGAGAGGATTAAAAAGAGACAGAGAAAATGAGAAAACTAGCAAGGGGGAGGGATGCATGGAGTTATTGGAGTGAGGGGAGTAGATAAATAAAGAGAGGAGAGAGAATAAAGGAAAGGTTATACAATTGGGCCTCTTTTAGCCTGATTTACGCTTCACACATGACGTGTCGCACGCCTAAAATTGCAGATCTCCAAGCTCTTGACACACTGCGTCATGTTGTGAGCTTGTAGATCTGCTGTTTCCGGCATGCGACACCATCCTACGACGACGTATAAATCAGGTTTGAGTTTGCCTTTGGCTAGGCGTCTTGAGTGCGGCTGCTGAGATAACAAGGCAGGAATTATTTCCCAGTGTGCTATTAATAGCTGGCAAGTCACATCTCGTCCTTCTCTGGAAGAGCATCCTGTGCCCCACGGCTCCGCTTTCCCATTTTAACTCTTTTTTTGAAATGTGTAAATTGACAGATATTTGCAGGCCGAGACAGACACGCCATGATAATGGCCTGATCCACTTATTTAGTGTGCCTCATCGCATGTGGCTGCTGTTAGCTCGGTAGACATTGATGATGGCATTCATTGGTGGTGCAAAGACTATCTGAGAAGAATATCTGAGCTTCTGAAGTCAAATGTATTTGTATAGCCCTTAATCACTGTTAAATTTTTTAACAAAGTAAAAAAAACGACGCCTTCTGAAATTCTGCCCTTGTCCAAAAGCAACTGAATGTAATACATAATCACACATAGAGTGCATATTGTAATCCTGATCAGGCTTGGACAAAATGACCATGGCTCCAGATTTCCCGACCAATTATATAGCTGAGTCTCATTTCTATTGCAGTGGTTCCCAAACTGGGAGGGCGTTGTCAGCTTGTAGTTTGGCTATTTTCACAATATCTGTGGAACCGAGTCAAACTAAATGTAATGCCTACAATTCCAAGTGCTTGTCAGGGTGGGGGATCTCCAGTTCAAATATGATTATTTTGGGGGGTCGCGGCCTGAAAAGTTTATTGTGTGGAGGATAGCAGTAGCATCCATAGCAGTAGTTCATGAGCTTTGTGACCTCTGGCTAGTCAGGAAAGTTTGCAGAGTAGAGTCTACTCCTTGTTAAGGATTAGCCCACACCTCACTATAGGCACCAATGATCTGTGTCAGTGTCTGACCCAGTAGTCCTTGGGCATAAGCCTGCTCAAGGGAAAAAGAAATCACCCCTTTCACTTCTTCGCGTCTCTGACGCACAACATAAAGCCCTACTCCAGCCCTTTTAAGATCAACGTACACAAAAGCAGCTTGTCACTCTTGCATTATGTCACAGTTATTTAAGGAAAGATTCAAAATGGAAACGCAATATGCTCACTCCTCTCACGCCTCCAGGCGCTCACATCCACCCACCCACATTCGCACTAGTAAGAGGAGAATCGTTCAGTGGATGTTGGCGCTGTCATATAGTATAGTGCCCAGCTCACGCGTTTGCATCCTCAGACACACTTGAGAGCCTCCTTTATTACATTTGTATGTGAATTTAACTGTCAACATTTTTAGCCAATCAAACGACAGGCACCCCATAACTCCCCCTGCTATATTTTCCTCTACACATGTGTGAAGATCCCATATCCTGTAAGACAATATGTTCACCCTTGGCCTAAGACCTCAGGGTCACTAGCAAAACATAGCTCTATATATCCTATGAGACAAGTATATTCTATGGATTCATTTATTCATGCTATTACTGTCCCTGAGACAAGCTCATAAGCTCTGTGTCATTGCTTGCAAGGATTTTGTGGGGATTATAGTTTTCATACCATCTGCTGACCGTCCCTGGTTTGTTTTAAATTCTCAGTAATGCAAGCGAGTGTCTGTATAATATGTGGGACTACCAGTTTTAGTGACAGTGGTGATAATGACAAGGGTTTAGTTCTTTGTGACCTCTGACCTTTTGGGGTATAGCCCTGCTTCTATCTCTCTCTCTCTCTCACACACACACACACACACACACACACACACACACACACACACACACACACACACACACACACACACACACACACACACACACACACACACACACACACACACACGCGCGCGCGAGCACGTACGCATAAAGAGTACAGGGAGATCTCTTGCCTTTTTAAGTTTCTACAGAATTTTGTTTTAGCTTGTTACAGTATGTGGGCTAGTTTATTGTTATTACATATTATTATATATATTATATATATATATATATATATATATATGTATGTATGTATGTATGTATGTATGTATGTATGTATGTATGTATGTATGTATGTATGTATGTATGTATGTATGTATGTATGTATGTATGTATGTATGTATTATTTACAGTGTTACTCCGGTCACTGACACTCTTTTGTAATGTAAGTACATAGGTGGAGGTCATTGTCTTCTTGTCTACCCATGACACCTACACAGAGACTACAGATGTAAATGAGGTTATAGCTATTTTGGTGCAATATATTTATTGTGCATTGTCCCTGTCAAATAAACAATTAAAACAAAAATGTGTGTGTGTGTGTGTGTGTGTGTGTGTGTGTGTGTGTGTGTGTGTGTGTGTGTGTGTGTGTGTGTGTGTGTGTGTGTGTGTGTGTATACAGTAAAATTGTATATTAGTCCATGTGACTTTAACCTTTTAACAGTAGAATATGCTATCTGCGTGATCACAGAAATGTTGAAAGTAACCTTTCTGTACCATGTGGCATTTGTAATTCATATGTAACTGGCCCTTTAAAAGCTATCGGCAGAGATGGCTGGAAAAAAAAAGAAATGTGAATGAAATCCAACCATTCATAAAAATAGGCCAGAGTCACTCTGTGATTGGTCCAAGGACATCTCATGCATAATTCATTGCCTCCAGATGAGCCATTGGCTTCTCACTTTGAAGGACACTGTGATTGAACCAATCAGAGCATGTGACTGTCAGCGTTGCCATATTTTGTGAGAGAAATAAGCAGCCAGGTCTATGAAAAGAAACAAGCCCAAATGAAGACACATGAGCACTAACAATTTGCTATTTGAAAATAGGCTTGTAGATATGCTATTTTCAAAGAAAACTCTTGGGTGGAAAAGTGAACATTTATATACAAATAAATACAAAATATTTTCAGAGGAACAAGCAACTTTACAGAAACATCGCTTATAATAACCGGACATGGCAACCCCGGTGACTGTGTGTTCACACTGGAGCCCAGGGGAAAAGCGAGCGGTCCATTAACGAAAAGCTCAGTCCAGTTGTGTGAGTCGAAGGGGTTGCACGCACACAGTGTTATCCGTGCAGAGAAACACACATACGGCCAACGGCGCACATTTTGCGTGGATATTTTCAACTGTATCATTTCAACACGGGACGGGGATATTACATAAAATAAGGTAAGTCTATAAGCTGCGATACTTAATCAGTAAGTGTTTTGACAAGACAAAGTGATACGTATTTCTGAATGCCACCGATTGTGAGTTTTTTTTTTTTTTAAACCAAAGAAAATCCCAACGCCATCTTCCTCTAGTAATATTTACTTTGGCAACCATTTTCTATGAGCTTTATTATGTAAGTAAGAATACGAGCAGAACTTATGTTTAAAGCACAGCATAGTATTAGTTGCACCATATGTGTTATCTCTCTTGATATCAGCTTTGGGTTATCAGCGGTCTGGTGACTGTTTGTTATTTTATGAATGGAGGGGGTCAGTCCAGTGTTTTTTTCTTCTCATCTTGTGTTCCTCAGGGATCGAGTTTCACTTCATTGAGAAAAACAAGAGTCCGTGAAGGGAGGGAGGGAGGGGGGGAGGGTGGAGAGAAGGGTGATCTTCATCCCCCAGTGGCGGCCCCATCACCCAGGGTTGCCATGTCTGCTTATTATAGGTGACTTTGGGGCTTGTTTTTCGTTAAAGTTGCTTGTTAAATACTGCCTTATTTCTAAAGTGTACTTGCTTATTTAGGCTTGCTTCCAAAAAAAAAAATTTAAACCAGTCGTTCTCAAAAATGTTCATGAAAATGTTTTGTGCCCAGGCAGCATTTGTGTTAGAATGTTTAAAACAAATATTCCACATTTTAGACTTTTTGAAAATAGCAGATCTACAAGCTCACAAGGCGACGCGTTGTGAGTTTGTAGATCGGCTAATTTCAAATAGCTGATGCATAATAGTTTTAAAGTTCTCATGTTGCTTCTTTTGGGCTAGTTTCCCTAGACCTGGTTGCCTATTTCTCTTACTAAACCTGGCAACACTGCCCATCATCTGCTTCTGCTTAAAGTGAAACGCAAACTTTGGGAGAATGAATTGTAAAGCCAAAAGTTCGGCAAAACGAGCCTAAACACTAAACAGAGTCTACAATTATGGATTGCTGGATTGCTTTACAGCTCAGGATTTTGAGCTGTAACTCTATACAGTTGTAGTCATTTCTACTTTTTCCAAGTTTCATTTTATGGTAGATTTTCCGTCTTCTGAAATAACGGCAGGCGTCTATACTGTGTTTACATGGGGTTGGTTTGGGACATTTTAAGACTACACGTTAATAAAGCAGCTGATAATATGCCCTTATTGGCTTTTAGTGACATAGAAAAGCTGTTTGAAACTCCTCAATATATATATTTGAAATCTGTGCCCTAAAGACCAACAGTTCGCCAAACGCGCTCACAAGGGCGGGTTTTACGCACAGGTATTTTCCATGAGTTGTTGAATAATGGATGTATTAAGTTTACATTGTTGTAATAATCATGATTGTCCAGCTATTCGTCGTCCATTAAGAGCAGAGAGTCTAGCTAGAGTGTGTGTGTAGTAGTGAGTCATATCAATCAGCGTTGCCAGTATTCTGCGAGAGAAACAAGCAACCAGGTCTATGAAAACAAGCCCAAAAGAAGAGACTAGGCTACGGCGGCTATTTGAAAATAGCCGATCCACAAGCTTGATCTGCCATTTTCCACAAAAAAAAGAAAATAATAATCTTGGAGAAAAAAAGATGGTAATTTTGAAACATTTCAACACAAATCCCTAGCATAACATATTTTCAGATGCGCAGAAAACTACATATTCATTTAGGGGTCCTTACCATGAAAATGTTTGAGAACCACTGGATTAAACAACATTAGGAAACAAGCCCAAATAATCAACTACACTTAAGAAACTAGCCCAAAAAAACGCAACCCGCAAACTACCAATATTTGCAAGCAGTTGAAGCAACTTTACAGAAAAACAAGCCCAAAGCATACATGGCAACTCTGATTAGTAGGCTACTCAAACCTAATCAAAGGAAGGGTCATTTAAAAGCAGTGTAATAACTTAAGTGTGTGTACGTGTCATTTTAGTATTTGTCTGGCCTGTTCGTTACTATCACAATGTTACACAGCATGCTGAACAACATGAGACACACAAGGCTATGTCTCAAAATAATGGGACTCTGCTGCTTTCCAAGACGATTAATGTGAATAAGCACAGATGGCTGGGGTGTGCTTATGTAACATGGTAACGTAACGTGTGCGTCACGTGTGCGGTGTATTTACCGAGAAGCCTTGTCTATACCAGGCTACCAGCATGTTTCAGTTAAATGAGCTGTTTGTTGTTGCAATAAAAGCCAAGAGGCAAGATGCAGGCCTTAAGTCCCATGTGTGCACAGGGTAGGAAACCACATTTTATTCCAATGAGAAAATAATTTGTATTAAATGTTTTTATATATAGGTATATTTTAAATTTGATTTTTAAAAACACAAACAACAAAAGACAGAAATAACCTTAACAAAACAAACAAAAAAATGGGGGGGGGGGGGGCTCCTCTGGTTCCACAGTTCCATCATCCACAGAATTTTTTTTGTGCATTCGTGCTTATCTTGCATGGGACATCAAGTGGATATTTTAGTGTTGTTGTGACACTTGTGATTTACTTCTCCATCTTACCTTTTGTCCCCAGTTGAACGGATCCAGAAAGTGACCACAGTGCTGTCGCTTTAAAGCGAAAACCCTCCCCCAACGGGGAACCCCCAAAGCCCCAGATAACATGGACGGATTCTATGACCAGCAAGTCCCATTTATGGTCCCACCCAATGTAAGTGGACACGCACACGCCAATCCCAACAATGCTGCTATCCATATACATGCGTCACATCAAGATGGCAACATTAGGCTACATATAGACTGCTTAGACCAGTGGTTCCCAAACCTTTTAGCTCGAGATCCCAAAAAATTATTCGATGTGAACTTGTAGATCGGCTATTTTCAGTAGGCCTACTTCTTAAACATTTGTTTTAAAATGTATGGAATTTCTTGAAATTCTTTTCAATTTGTTCCTACTTCATGAAAAATGTTTGCGTTTCTTTGGATAATGTTTTTTTTGTTTTGAAATAATAATTAAAAACAAAATGTAGCAAACAAAAAAATAAAGGGATATTTACTTGTGACCCCTAAAAATGTGTCTGCAACCCACAAATGGGTCCTGACCCAGTGTTTGGGAAACAGTGTTATAGACTGAGCACTGTCATCACCTAAATCTAGCTCACGAATGCATGCATTCAGAGTGATCTCTGGATGTGCAGTAGACCTCTTTCAAGACTTGTTTTCCTCGATGACCTTTGGATGTGATGTAGTGTCTTGAGGCAGTGCTTTGAACTGGACCAGGTATCGCTGACATATTTACACCACCTTATCTCACCCAAGCAGCGGAAGTCTCACGTGGAGGACTCATCTTACAGCAGGCCTCTCACCGACAGGAAAAGGAAGTTTGTGGACACAGAGCTCTCCCAGGAAACCGAAGGTAATTCAGGGATTGCTAATGGCTCATTCCCAGTACTGTGATAGTAAATATAACACAGCTTAATAACAATGTCATTACGATTGTATAGTGTAAGTGTATACCGGTAGTTGTATACCGTTGTGTAAGTTGTGTTAAAACTGCAAGTTTTCTTTTGTCTTGGTATTCTTCCAGAACTCTTTCAAGACCTCAGCCGGCTGCAAGAAATCTGGATTGCAGAAGGTAGGTTTCTAATACATTTATTCTTTTAATTTCCGCTGTTGTTTTCTGTTGCTCTGCCCCAAGGCATGGCTCAGATATAGTTTCTCCCGGTTAGATTCAATCTGTTAGAGATTCAGTTTTGAGCCCTGGATTTCTTTTGTCCTCCGCAAAAAGTTTCATTTGGAATATGGTTGTGCAGGCTGCCAAAAAGTCACCTCAAAACGAAAAGTCTGGATGTGATGTTAAGGCAATTTAATATTTGGAAGAACCTCTTAACTGTTAATCCCCTGTTTCTGAATGAAGTGGTGAGATTGAAGATTAACTGAGACATTTTTCAGGATTAAGATGAAGTTAAGCAAGTGCTCAGATTAACAAGTAACCTGATGAGAATGTGAAATGTCCATGTTTTCTGTGCAATCAATGGGGCAAGTAGTACAAAGTCCTGTAAATATATGTAAATGTTTTTCTTTTCTTTTGTTCCCCCATGCACTAGTGCCCATTTTACTTCTTAAGTTTTTGTTTCTTATTGATCCCCCCTTTTCTCATGATGCTGAAGCAAATGGTTCATTATTTCTACAGGACATTGCAATTTCCCCCCTCACAATTCTTTTTTCTATTGAGGTTATTTTTTCTGTTTAAAATGTCATAGTTAGATTGACAGGCACAGTGGACCAGCAGTGTGTCTGTTTTTTCCCCATGTGTTGACATTCTCCTGTATCGCCACAGCCCAGGTGCCTGATGACGAACAGTTTGTCCCAGATTTCCAGTCAGATAGCTGTGAGTACCTGACTTTTTACATATCCTAAGAGGGAGAGTGTGTGCGTGTGTGTGTGTGTGTGTGTGTGTGTGTGTGTATGTTTACTCAACAAACTCTGTAAATGGGATCCTTGCCCCAAGCCTATTAATGATTAAGATGTTGTGGATCTTCTTCGGCATGGTAGTGAATTTATACTTAAACATTTTACACCACAATAAGTGTCTTCTTGAGTGTCCTTCAAAATACCTTTTATTAATTACACTTTCATTATCACCAAGAAGACCTTTATTAATTACACTTTCATTATCACCAAAGCCTAACACCACTTCTCACCTTCAAAACATCTCTCTCGCCTTCAAGTAAAATCCATCCCATCCCTCTTCCATTTTGAGTTTAATCAGCCGATTGGCATGGGGCATCACATGAGCCAAGCCCCTAATCTGATTTCACACTTTCCTGCACTCAGACCCTGCAGCTGGAGGCAGGCTAGATTCCAGAGGGTGGGGCCACTCCAGAGATTGCGTATACATGTTGGCTGCCTACTACCCAATTTCAAACCCAAGCCCACATTCCCAGAACTCCCTCAGAACCCCACTCCCCAGCGCAAGCACGCTGCCCCGAACCACTGCCCGTTTGTCCCTGCATGTAGCCTTTAGGCAGCAGCCAAGGAAAATATTTGAATTATGTTCAATGGAGCATTTTACGATCTTCTCCCCCTCCTCCCTGTCATTCTCTGAGTTTGTTTATGTTTTTGTCTGACGCGGAGGAGGCAGAGACAGGGTGTGGTGCCTGCCTGTCTTTGTCCGGGCTGCTGTTTGGTCCTGGTGGTGCAGTGGGCTGCAATTTGACCACCAACATAGAAGTGCTGCAATATATTATTGAGGTTAATTCTCTGACATGCCAGTTTGTATAGTGAGGCCTATGGAAGGTTGTGGGACTGCTTTGTCAGTTCACAATAAAGTGTCTGCACTATATAGTTCTTGACCTTGCATTTTCAGGAGTTTGTGTGTGATTGGCAGAGACTCCTGTGGCCAGGCAAGGGGCCAGCCTTCTCACAAGCTGCCTATTCACCAGGCTCGGCTCATAGCACTGTTCCGTATAGCCACTGCAGTCAGCGGGGCATCACATGGCAGCCTGTACCCTCTTACAGTGTGTACCTAGGCCAGCCTTTTAACATTGCCTGTTTCCTCCATAAGTTGAAGCGCAGAGTGGTTCAGAAACCTCTAGCATTTATGTATATCACATCCCTGCCTTATAAGTGAAATGCATGCATGCATGTGCACATGCATGTCTCGTCTGTGTCAGCCTGGGCCCCTCTCCATGAACTGAACCCCCTGTCTGGCAGGCCAGAGAAGGAAAAGATGCCTAATCTCCCCTCCATTTACCCACTCTCTGTGAGGAGTTTTGCCCTGGCCAGAGGGTTTCACAGCACACAGAGGGGAGCTCACGTGCCCATTGTTAGCTCTCTCGAGGTCCATCAGCACCCAGGGTGATTTATTTGGCTCCCGCTCCTCTGTGCCCAGGGATCCAGTTTCTGCCTGGCCATTATGTGGCGCCCCGGAAACTGCAGCCGATACTCGGAGAGCTCCAGCCAGTGTCTAATGGTTACAGCGCTAGGGAGGAAAATCATTCACAATCATTGAATTACGGCCACACTGATTCATGGGTATTGACTGGTCTCCACATAATGGGAATCAGAGAAGAGAGAGCTGTGATGGCGTGCGTGTGCATAGTGCAGTTAGTATCACGGTACCTAGCAATGGAGGATATATGGGGCTTTCCAGACCTTGCTGTCAACCATCATTAAAATCCATGATAAATAGATCCTAAGTGGCTCTGTCAGTTGGGAGGATACAAGGACACTGTCCATACACCCATTTATCCATCCATCAGAGCAAAATGCGCTTAAGATAAGCATTGAGTTTTCTGTTTATGTCTTCAGTTAGGTGATATCTGCAGTATATCTAATGTGTTCCCCTGTGTTGTCTCTCTGCTCCAGTGATGTTTCATGGCCCACCAGCAGCCAAGATCAAACGAGAGCTGACTCCCTCCAAGGAGCTTTCTCCTTGTCGCCAGGACAGGAGTCCCATGCCATACGGAGAGAAGTGCCTTTACAGCTACAGGTGAGCTGGACCTTTTCCCTCTTATGCTTATTATGGTACTAGTTTTTGCTTTTGCTTATTCCATGTACTGCCTATACTGTACAATTTGTCACATATGATAAAGCTAGCTTTCAATTAGCATATTTTATCACTCTATTCTCTTTAATAATGAATGCTATCACTTCCTCATGTTGACTTGTTTGTGATTGCCTCCCTCACAGTGCCTATGACAAGAAGCCCATTCCTGGGTTCAAACCATTGACTCCCCCCTCTACGCCTGTGTCTCCTTGTGGCCCGACTGGCACGGCAGGGACACACCCTCTCAGCGAGCAGACCCCTCCCCCGCACCCCCCTGTAACAAATCAGAATCTGGGGCCACGTCCGCTGCACGTACAACATCACAGCCAGCGACTCCACAGCCAGAGCCCACCGTTTGCCGTGCCCTGCACACCACTTGGCCAGGATGCCAGCAGCTTCAGCCCTGAGCACAGGTAATGGTCATAATTTACTTCTCCCCAACCACCTCATGGTAGAACATTGAGATATCTATGTTGCCAAAATAACCACGATTTCTATCTCCTGTTTGCCAGCCTCTGAATAGCCAGCATGTTTACCAACACATAAGCTAATGACCCAGAATATTTAACTGCTCTAAATATACTCCTTCATATCGTCATCATGTTTCCATTATGGGGACCACTGTCCATATGGAACCTTAGTGACTTGGCGGGTCCATGTCAGCCCGATGACCTTTCACTACTGCTGACTTTAAGGGGAGATGAGCATCTGTTGACAGGCTGTGTAGGGGTTTACAGACCACCAAAGAGTGATGGGGCGGTGCTGTGTGCTAGCACGGTGAAGGCTTCCGTTTTGGATGCAGTCTGGATGCATCTGATATTATGAAAATGTGTTCAACCAGCCAAGACACATTCTCTTCCCCCTCACATGCACACTGCAACCCTCCACTACTGCTTAATCTGTGTGGCCATATATACGTATCTCTTAGTGGGCGCGCCAATTTACTGGGCATTTCACTACCAGGCACTAAAGGCCAATGGCAGCCATTCACACCCTAGGCGCCATCTCCTTGGAATGGAGCCAAGATTCTCTTTTTATAGTCGTCCGACACACATGGTCTTAATGTCTGATGTGCAGTGTCCCTGTTTGGCTGCTCCCAGCTCCCATGTTCTCTGACTGGTTCAGAAGCTACATTATCTCTATATATTCTCCAATGCCCTTTGGTTGGTTCGGGCAGGCTAGAGAAGCTCAGAAGCGCTATACATTGTTCAATGCCCTTTTGTTGGTTCAGGCAGGCTAGAGAGGTTCAGGGGTTCTATACATTCTCAGTTGCAGTGTGTCCCCTCATGTTGTCTACTTTTTGGCATAATCACCTTCTCTGTCCCCCCCAATCTCCTAACGTTTAGGTTCCAGCGGCAGATGTCCGAGCCGTGTCTACCTTTCCCCACAGCAGAGAGCCAAGCACGCTCCCAGTTTATACCCCAGCCCCCCAGCAGTAATGGCCGGCCCCCGTACCACCGGCAGATGTCGGAGCCCTTGGTTGCTGTGTCTCCCCAAGGCTTCAAACAAGAGATGCTGGACCCACGATATGCAGAGCAAGGAGTGCCCACCATGGGCCACCCCGGACGACATGCCGGGCCGCCTCCTGCCGCCTTCCACCCCATGGCCATCAAGCAAGAGCCCCGGGACTACTGCTTTGATTCTGGTGAGTGGTTAAGTGGGGGAGATGAGCACTTGTTAGGCTGAGCTAGAGCAGAGGTTCATGGGTTGCTGCCCTTTCGACAGAATCAGTGCATTACCTCTCAATCACTCTGTGTTGTTTTAGATAGTCTGGGAGCAGACAAAGTGGACTATGAGAGTTGGTATCCAGGGCTGCGTGAGAATAAAATGGCCAGAGGGTGAGGAATGTGCCCGGCCCTGTTTGTTCTGGGCAATGACACATGAATGTGAGTTTTAGCGCACTGCAGGGTCCCAGGCAGGCGCATATGCACTTTCTCTCTCCTTCTGTCTGTCTGTCTGTCTCTCTGTCTCTATCTCCACATCTGCATCATTCCTCCATAGTCACACAAGTAAAGGAAAAAGTGGGTCTTAGCCTGGCTTAAGTCTCCAAGGGCAAAAAGTAAGTGGGTCACCTAGCCAGGTTCAGAGGAGCTAACTTCAATGGGCTTACCTGGAATAGATCTGGGCCACTGGCCACAGAGGGCTTAGAGTGAACTGCAGTAGAACAGTTTGACTTGGGAATTTGGAAGTTCTGGACACTGTGTTAACATCTAATAGAGAAGAGGCTAGACAACAACTGAGAAAAGTTAGACAACAACTGAGAAAAGTTATCTTATGGAATCGGAACAGAAAGGCTTAAAGGTAGGGTAAGTGATATTTTTGGGTTAAAACAAAAAGTATTTTGTTAAAAGGTTAAAGCACTATATTCTGATAGTAATCATTGCTATAGAGTGTTTGTTCAGTAACAGGAGTCTCCCCGTCTCTCCAGCTCTTTAATAAACAGAAAATACATTTTCTGGTAGGTGTCAAAATCTCAGCCAATCAGGAGAAAGTACCCATTTTTAAGCTTCATTTTTATAGTGTTCCTGTTCAAATTTTGCCTGCTCATTTCTTAGTGTCATCACTTCCAATTTCACTTGTTTAATCTATATCCTGATTGAGTTCTCTATCCTGATTGGATAAAATTGGAAATGAAACTGAAACGAAAATGCATTTTCTGTTTTATAAAGAGCTGGAGAGACATGGAGACTCCTTATATGGACAGGACACTCTATAGTAACGAGCACTATCAGAACATAGACCCATTTTGCAATTATTTGAATAATTGCAAATCACTTACCCTACCTTTAATATGATTTAAGCTTCATGAGATGGCATCTGATGCTATTAGATCCTGACGACCCAACACCCCAGCTGTTGTCTCCCCGCTGCGTCACCACCCTCCTTTCATGTAACTCTGTTGCTGCAGCCTATCTCTTTTTCCCTTTTGTCCACACGTTCATGCTCTCATAGTCTTAAATCGTAGTATAGAACAGACAGGCAGGCCAGTGATGTAATGACAATCCTCTTAGCTTCTTAGAGCCTTTAAATTTCTACGTCACTGTGTCCTGGGGCTAGGGTCTCTGGGTGGAGGGTAGAAGTACTTGTGTAGTGGTTTAGCACCATGGTATATTTCATTGTCCCCGATGACCCGATGAGAGTGGCCAACTAGTGAAATGCTTTTTTTTTTTGTTCTAGACAATCATGTGACGAGTGGGTCAAAGCTGGTCCCCATCTGATTGTCTCTGTCTTTGATTCCTTTGTGTGTGTGTGTGTGTGTGTGTGTGTCTCTCTCTGCGTGGCAGCCACATGCATGGAAACGGCTCTTAATGTTTAGCTACAGATTGTTTCCCACAATCCACTTTGAAATGGGTTAAGGATAAGCGGGTCAAGCAAGCAGTCACTCAAAAATTGATCCCTGGCTTTCTTATCAGCGGACAGGAAATAGAATAATGGGGAAGTCGTGGAGGGGACAGAATGCGCTTCAGTGACACAGAGAACAGAAAGCGAGCCTTGACCTCCCCCCTAGGGGGACAGGCATAACTTGATAGTCATTGAGATTTAATACAACAACCTCGGTGATAATCCTATTGAGAGGCTTGGTGGACATGCAACTGATGTTGCGTGCTGTGCAGAGCACTCCAATCTGGACTAAGTCCACTCCCAGATGTGTGTGTGTGTGGGTGCACGAGTGGGTGGCCTAGGCTTTTTTTTTTTTGCCTCGGATATCGCGTCAGCGCCAGTTGTGTAAGGGCCTGCAGATGGAGATGGACAGTGGTGAGGCAGAGCAGCTCGCATGTTTCCACCATAGCGCCATATGCGCCAGCAGCTCAAACAACTACATGAGTCAACTGAGCTATGTGACCAGTATAGCTCGGACCGAATGTCCCCAGTACAAACATAGACCCAACTGCCCAAACTTTAGTTTTATCGGGTCAAGTCAGGTGTGATGTGGATGTTGTTGTGGTTGAACGGTGATATGATATTGAGGGTGGGTGATCTAAACATGTACTCATGTTCTTTGTGTTACAGAAGTGCCAAACTGTCAGTCGTCATTCGGGAGGGCAGGAGGCTTCTTCCAAAACAACCATGAAAGTAAGTAGGCGTGCATGTCTGTGACGTGCATTCTTCATGCCTGGTTTATGTATAAATACATGCATGTGTGCTTGATCACTTACTCTTAATAATTTGTTAAAGCCTCGAGACATTTATCATAGTCCTTAGTGTTGGTGACTTATTGAGCTGCTGAATGCTGCTGCATTGGGGTGGGTTTGGAAACAGGGCTCCTGTCCGGTTAAACGCTACAGGTCAGCAGCATTTAAATGACATCTCAAGGGCAAGTGAATCTGTTCTGCACATGCAGTGCATTTCACACAGCCCTGGCCCTGCTTGAGCTTAGTACAATAGAATTTTCCATTCCTGGAAAGCTGCCCAGCCATATTGCTTTGTGGGCAGTTTGGATCCTCAGGTGGACCGAGGCCACTGGCCGCCACATCAAAAGGGGAGGCCTCTTTCTCACGCCTTAACTTTTTTTCCTTCTCATTGACAGGCTTCTCCTTTGACAGAGAACCTCACATATACTATGATGACACCTGCGTGGTCCCTGAGAGGCTGGAAGGTAAGAATGGACAAATCAAAAGTGGTTGACCATGTAATTCACTGTCCACAGACGGCCACGGGCAGGGGGGTGGCTTAGGTTTAGCTGAGTAAGGAGAAGTTTTTTTTTAATCAAAATTAACAGTTATTATTTGTACACACTGTAAGAAAGTAGAGGCCTTTGTTTGGTGATGGCAGTGAAGTTGAAGGACAAGCAGCTGGCCCACCTCACAGCCACCATCTGCCAGGAATGTCTCACAGCGCTGTGGCAGTGACGGAGTGCAGCACTCATTGACTCTTCTCTTTCTCCTCCTCCCTCTTTCTGTCCTCACTTTTTCCTCCATCTTGCCCATTCGGTACCCCCCGCCCTCTCTTTCTCCCTTTCTCTCCAATCCTGTAGCCAAAGTAAAGCAGGAGCCTTCAGTGTATCGTGACGGCCCTCCTTATCAGCGCCGTGGCTCCTTACAGCTCTGGCAGTTCTTGGTCACCCTCCTGGACGACCCGGCCAATGGACACTTCATTGCCTGGACTGGCCGTGGCATGGAGTTCAAACTCATAGAGCCTGAAGAGGTGAGTCTACACACTCTCTAGTCTAGATAGTCTAAACTCGGTTTAGACTATAAATGTTAATGTTAAATTTACATTATGCAGTACACAGGTATTACCATTTCTGCGGTGTACCACTCTTGTCCTTCTGGCAGAGAATTTGCTTGGGAAATACTCATACTTTCCAGTTCTAACCATCATCAAGACGTTAATCATAATATTATTTAGGACTGCTGTTCTTTGGGGGAATTTGTGGAATGGGTGACAGAGGCTTTTTTGCCTCGAATATTGTACCAGTTGTGTAAGGGCCTGCAGACGGAGATGGACAGTGGTGACAGAGCAGCATGTCATTTAAATGCAGCCTGTTTCCATTATAGCGCCATGTGCACCAGCAGCTCAAACAACTACATGAGTCAACTGGGCTATGTCACCAGTATAGCTCGGACCGAATGTCCCCTGTACAAACATAGACCCAACTGCCCAAACTTTAGTTTAATCAGGTCAAATATATCCAAGTCAAGTGTGATGTGGATGTTGGTGTGGTTGAACGGTGATATGATATTGAGGGTGGGTGATCTAAACAATATACTCTTGGGAAATCTGTCGTACTTTCCAGTTCTAACCATAATCAAGACATTAATCATAATATTATTTAGACTGCTGCTCTTTGGGGGAATATGTGGAATAACCAAGCATTGTCCTGCATTGTCTCAGGTGGCTCGTCGCTGGGGCATCCAGAAGAACAGACCGGCCATGAACTACGATAAGCTGAGCCGCTCACTGCGTTATTACTACGAGAAGGGCATTATGCAGAAGGTAAAGGCAGGTTCACCCTTTTCTTGGCTTCTACCCTGCCCAACCCCTTCCCACATCCTCTCATTTCTCCTTGGCAACAACATGCTGCCTGGAGCTATAAAAACAGAAATGGACACATTTGAATACAACCTTGGAGGCCAAAACTGCAAGGTCTTGTGATTTCACTGTCGGCCTATGCAGGCAGCAGTTACTACTCCACTGAATTAATGTCTCTAATTGGCTGGGTGCTGTAAGCTCTCGTGGCACCTCAGGTTTCAACCAATTAAACAAAGTCTAAGATCATCAATTTTCCATTGTAATGTACCTTGTGTTTACCTTGCTTACTTAAGTCTCTCTGAATTAAGAGCGTCTGCTAAATGCCTAAATTGTCTGTGGGCAAGAACTTAGAACCGGGGAAGACCTTTTTTTTAATTTTGTTGCTTATAAAGTTAACATAATGTGCAATGCAGGAACCAGGAACAGTTTGCGTAACATGCAAAATGATGCATTTGAAAATTCTGTAGTTAAGTAAAATCTTGGTTAACATCTCCCAATGACTTCACTCCTCAGGTGGCTGGTGAGCGGTATGTGTACAAGTTTGTGTGCGATCCCGAGGCTCTGTTCTCCATGGCCTTTCCAGACAACCAAAGGCCCAACCTGAAGGTTGACCCAGACAGCGTGGCGGCGGTGGACGATGACACGCTGCCCCTCACTCACTATGATGACACCACTCCTTACCTGCTTGAGGCCGGGGAGCAGTGCGTGGCAGGCCTGCCTTTCACAGATGGCTATAACTACTGACAAGCACAGTGGATTGCTGACACGTACACACACGTACAGTACACGCAAACATATGTACGGTCTTGAGAAACCCACTCTAAAACCCAGAGCTGGAACTGCTGAGCAGCGTGTGACAAAAAAAGAAAATACTCTGCCCCTTCCCCTCTCATGGTTCCTTCTCCTCTTCGGACTGCCCACATACAGTTTCAAACTCCAAACTCCCCAGCTAAAGAATGAACAAGGAAAAAACGTCTGCACCCAACTGTCAGCTTTTCTGCTGCACCGTCTAGTGAGAGAGAGAAAGAGGGTTGTGAAAGGAATGAGGGTAGATTGGACTCCAGTGGCTCTGCCCACCTTACTGACCCCCAAAGTAAGGCGAGGGGCTACTGTTACTATGGAGACCAAAAGGAAGCGAGGCCAGAGGCCACATGACTTTGAGAAGGACCTGACAGACACTCCCTGTGTGCAAGACTGCAAGTGTTGTTGCAGTTCAGATTTTTGTGACAATCCATGTTTCTTACCAAGTCAAATAACGGAGGTGAAAAAAGTTTTAATTCTGATAAGATAATCTGAATGCAGCACTATTCTATAGTTGCCTTTTTTGGGGTCCCATTATTTCCCCGAAACCATCTCTGAACTAAAAGGTCTGTGAAAGGGCTTTTAATTTGCAAAAAACAATATATTCTAAACCCACAGAGCTACTTTCTGTAAACATATTCTTTTTTGTATGCCAGCTTTTCTACAATATGGTTTAGAACTTGGAGATGTAATTCCTCCTAGCCACTGCACTGGGACTTTGATCCAGACTAGTATCTTATCCCTCTGCTACACTGACCCATGAGGGATTGAGCCATTGCATCCATTTCACCTCCCTGACCGCACCCGAGATAGAGGGCCACACTCCATATATATACTGTGTGTATGTACTGTATGTATGTATGTATGTATGTATACACACACACACACACACACACACACACACACACACACACACACACACACACACACACACACACACACACACACACACACACACACATATATGTGTATATGTGTATATGTATATATATATATATATACACATACACACATTCACAAGTGCCCTGTTCATTAGCTCTTACCTTCTTTATTGCCTGAAGTCTACAACCAATTCATCACTCCACTGCCTCCACTGTTCAAAAGGGATACACAAGAACATGTTGTCCCAGAAGCTTTGGAAGATTTATACATGCCTAAGAATTTATTATGTATGATCATGCATTGTTCCTTTTTTATTTCTATCTGGGTGCTTAATGTTTCCTTGGCAGTGTACTAGTTCCTCTGATGCACCAGGATGGCAGGAGCATCAGGACTTTTTGCATGCACAAAGGAAGGGTGAAATTTGACACCGTTGTCCTTGGACTCCTTTCTGCCAATCACAGGTTGTCAACAAGACTTCTGCTTTCCTTTGCATGGTGTTACTCAAATAAAGACTGTCCAATAACATATCGCTTTATTCTCTCTGGACAAAGAAGACATTTGTGATGTTCTCTGCATTTTTTTCCTCCAAGTTCTGTTGTTTTTCTTAATGGGGAAAAAGTCAAACTTATATAAAGTATATATTTTTGCTATAAGGCTGCATCTGTTTGATTTTAATGTATAAGCTGTATAGTTCTGCCTCTAACAAACATACCTTTTAAAAACAATTTGGTTCCCTGTAATGGCTGTTACTGCAGACTGTTTCTTTAAGAGGTCACTGTGTTTTGGATGAAAGGATGTTATTATCTTGGCTGTGAAGTTTGCATTGTAAATGATAGGGCTCCACAGTGAGGAAATATCTTGCCCAATCCACAGATACTGTCTGCCACTTGTATAGGCTTCAGTCTCCTCCCCTCACAATGTGTATCTTACACTGCAGAGGTTATGATCATCTGTACTGGGTACAATAAACTGTCCTTTACGCTTCATTGACGGCGGTCTTGGCGTGTTTCGTCATATTCTCCCCCACCACCTCCCGCCATGCAGTCAGTCAGCTGATGGTCTCCCGGTCACTGTTCTTGACCTCCCCCAGTCACATGCCTTTTCTAAAACTAATGATTTTCTTTGTTTATAATTACCCCTTCACCCACACCTACTGTTTATCAGTATATATCCATTTTTTCCCAGCAAGGTAGTTGAACTTTCTCCATCTCCTTGCTTAACCTCCACTTTAACCTCTGTTTGACATTTAAGAATGTACAAGCATGGGTATTTCAGCACCATATAAATGTACAGTATATTTAGAGCAGGCCTTAAGATGTTCTTCCTCATTGAAAATATCAGATACACAGAAGCTCGAATGCATTTTTAGATCTCCAAATTTAGCGAATGCACCTTTGACATTGACAATACAGGTGAAGATATGTGAAAAGGAACATCAGTTGAATATTTAAATATGTTTGGAGTAGATGCTTTATCTGAATATGGGGGGAGGGGGTCTTGATCAGCCAATGAGACTTCACTTTACTGTGTAGTTAAGAAACATACAACAGCATGGAGCAAATGTGGATCAACAATAAAATGATAAACATTACTTCAGTGGGTTTCTGGGTTGTTTATGACTTAATGTTATGAAGTGACATTCACGAGCATGGAACTAATAGTGAACTTCTCTGAATCTAACTCTTTAACATATCCCTACATTAGAACAGGAATATAAATATCCTATGGCATGCCAGGTAAGCATAAATTTACTATATACGTAAATAAATAAAGTATACACACACACACACAGTATATAATTCACAGATGTATAATTGCTTACACTTAACATTATTTATTTGACATACTTGGTTCATATCGTGTGTGTGCGTGTGTGTGTGTGTGTGTGTGTGTGTGTGTGTGTGTGTGTGTGTGTGTGTGTGTGTGTGTGTGTGCAGTGGGGAATGGGGACTTTAGGACGAAACTGGGAATTCTTAAAATAATGCACTTGGTGGTCCATTTTACATATTTGTAAATATAAAGATGGTAATCTGTGTTACAATTTCTAATAATAAAACACATACCCATGGCATCTGTGACATGCTTATGTGGCAGGTCTCAGAGCTCTTGTTCTGAAGGCCAACATAATCCCATTAAAATAAAATGAGTATAAAAGCCTTGCTCTGGCCATGAGTAACATACAGTTGCCTGACTGGCAGCTCTGCATTGATTGAGAGAGAGAGAGAGAGAGAGAGAGAGAGAGAAGAGTGCCAGATTCATGAATGCTATGAAAGGCATTCCACTGTCCACAAGGGGGGTGCCCTATGGGTGCTCTGGCCAGATAGCGTGTGTGTGTGTGTGTGTGTGTGTGTGTGTGTGTGTGTGTGTGTGTGTGTGTGTGTGTGTGTGTGTGTGTGTGTGTGTGTGTGTGTGTGTGTGTGTGTGTGTGTGTGTGTGTGTGTGTGTGTGTGTGTGTGTGTGTGTGTGTGTGTGTGTGTGTGTGTGTGCGTGCGTGCGTGCGTGCGTGCGTGCGTGCGTGCGTGCGTGCGTGTCATCACTCATATAACTGTAAGTCCTTGTATGCATTGAGTCTCTGTGAAGAGTCTTGGGAATTCAAGACTAAACACAGCTCACCTGTAGGCTGTGCTAAAACAACACTTTGAGTATTAATAATTCATACTCATAGGTCCATAATGTATGGGGTCTGACATTTATGCTTTGTGATTTCTGGGTTATAACCCACTACATATTTTCCTTTGGCGTGACCTGTATAAATACAGGTCACACCACCAAAGGAAATAAAGTATGTAGTTCATATGAAGTGCAAATAGTGCCTTTAGTAGGACAATTCCCTACTGTGAAGGTAGAGAATGCAGGAAATGTTCAGCCATGTAAAGCGTACATTATCCAGATACACTGGTATGGTACAAATGCTCTTTGAGGCCCTGACCTGACAGCCAAATCCACACAGTAAAACCACACAGTTAGAGCAGACAAATTAATGCTTATTTGCTAGTTCAACTAGCACTTGGCACCCCCCTAACCCTAAACCTAAACCCCAAATGCTGCCTAATCCTAAATCCTTTAACTGACCCCAACCAAACAGAAAGCATGCAACAAAATTAATATTTTCTGAAAAATAAGTAGGAAATCTATAGCCTGAATCAAGATGACCTTTTTCTTCAGACTACAGTACATATGATGAGATTCATTGCGTAAAAGTCATACTTCCATTTTCATTAGTTCTTCCAATAATATTTTATTTTTATTTCTAAATGAACCATGGCTGCCCTCCAGTGGATGAATGATGTTCCTACGCCACCATTAATGAACGGCCCAGACCTAACAAGCTAATTTATAAGGGTGCGTTCGGAAATTACGCACCGGAGCACACTCGCCTATTAGTTTGTATTGGCCAGTGCGCTCAGTGCTGTATTTTCGAACGCGCCCATTGTATCCGTCGGAAGTGAGGGCAAAGTGTGGGTATTTTTACGGCTCTAGCAGCGATTCTCAACCATTTTAATTTCATGGATCCCCAGTTTGACATGCATTAGGCTACGGACCCCCATGTAATGGCATTTCTATCTCTGGGACCCCAATTTATATAGTAAAATCAATATTAATTTAACTCAAAGAGTGTACAAATGGACCCGTTTAGTACTGTAATCCATTTGTACAATCTCTGAGTTACAGACTCATTAAGGGTCCATTTGGTTCCTATAACTATCTATATCATTTAGCTGGGGACCCCCTGGAACTCCCTCAAGGACCCCCTGGGGGTCCCCGTGCCCTACTTTGAATACCCCTGGCCTAAACCCAAACACACGTGATGCTTCAAGCAGATCTACAAGCTCGCTGTTTTCTAGTGGTGGAAAAAGTACTCACATTTTTTACTTGCAATGTAGCAATACTCCATTACAAGAAAAAGTCCGGAATTCAACATTTTATTGAGTAAAAGTACAAAAGTATTGGCATCAAAATATACTTAAACTACCGAAAGTAGAAGTACTCATTATGCAGAATGTCCCATTTCAAGTTTTCAAAATGTATACAAATATTTTGAAAATAGCCAAAATATATAGGCCTATAGAGCTTAAGTAGTTAATGTTTAGTAATACAAATCTAAATCTACAAAGTAACTAGTAACTAACGTTTTCAAACAATTATCAAATAACTGTAGTGGAGTAAAAGTACAATATTTGATGTAGTGGCGTACTTAGTTCGAACTAAGTATAAAGTATTGAAAATTGGAAACACTCCACTAAAGTAAAAAATACCTCAAGAAGTAATGAAAATTGGAAATACTCCACTAAACTAAAAATACCCAAAAATGTTACTTAAGTACAGTAGGCCTACTTGAGTAAATGTAGCCTACTGGTTACTTTACACCATTACTGTTTCCCCCTTAGGTCGTCCTGACGGGGGGGTCATCCCTATGTTCCCCCACTAAGGTTAGGGTTAGGTTTAGGTTAGGTCCTATGTTCCCTGCTCTCCCTAGGAAAGCGGGGAACATAGGACCCGGGGAACATAGGTACGGTCCCGTCCTGACCTACGATGAAACATTTCTTCTCCACGGGGTCACTTCAACTGAAGTGAGTTAATAATGGTTATTAAAGTAGCTATTTATTTATTTATTTACCACTTATTGTTGCAAACAGTTTTGTCAGATTGACATTAAAGCTTTTAAACTTAGCTGAATGTTACATCATGACAACGATAGCTGTTAATTGGTTCTTAACTTAAATTGTTTTTAGAGGCGGTAAATGATGAGGACATGATTGTGTCCAACGGACCGGCTAAAAAATAATGGTAGGCTACTGTAGTTTAGTCTAGTAGGAGGATATATCCTATATGTCAATGAGTGGGCATTTTAAATGCTAAGAAAGATGTTGTAATGCTATTCTTACAGTGTTGGTGAGAATACATTAATTCTAGGTTAACTGTTCAATCACACTGGTTCGCTGGACAAGCTGCTTCCCAGAGGTACAGGTCGGTATATTATGGCGTTGATAGAACTCTAACTAGAGTTCCATCAAATATATAACGGCTACCACTGTCAAACTTTCAAATTGCACCAACCAGGGAGTAGACGGAACAGAATAGAACATTTTTAATGGTGTTTTCAGGCTTGATAAACGCCATTCTGGGTCGTTTGGTTTGAACGGTGGTTCTCAAACCTTTTCTTCATGTCAAAAGAGCCATTGTAAAGGCTATGTTAGCTATTTTCAACTAGCCAGTAGCTGGTTAGTAGTAGCAGCCAGTAAGTGGTTAAACTAATTTAGCTGGGGACCCCCTGGAACCCCCACGAGGACCCCTCGGGGTCCCCGTTTCTCGGACCCCACTTTGAGAACCACTGGGTTGGAAAAAGTACATTCCGTTCCTCGGACCCCCAGTGGTTCTCAAAGTTACTTTTTTACTTTGCTAAAAGTATCAATACTGCAATATAGAAATACTGTTACAAGTAAAAGTCTTGAATTTAAAATATACTTGAGCAAAAGTACAAAAGTATTGGCTTCAAAATGTACATAAAGTACCAAAAGTAAAAGTACTCATTATGCAGAATGTCCCATTTCAAGTTTTCAAATGTATAAAAATAATGGGGCTGAAGCATAGAGTTAAAAATAAGTGGTTAATGTATGATTTGTAATAATAATCCAAATCTACCAAGTAACTAGTAACAAATAATTGTAGTGGAGTACAATATTTGTAAGTATTGGAAATTGGAAATGCTCAAGTAAAGTACAAATACATAACAATTTTACTTAAGTAAATTACTTTACACCACTGACTCGGTTTGAATGACGTGATTGGCTGCTGCAGATTGACAGGTGATCAGAATCACCAGGAAGTGTTATCAACCCTCATATCCAGCATCATCACCCACCACCACACGTGGAACAACAGTTGCGTTTAGACCTCGACCAAATGGTGTGCCATGTATGTAGGCCGATCAGACTTTATACGAACCGTTTGGCTAAATAACTGCTGTATATTTTGTCTTAAGTAGTAGAGTGGGTCTAAGAAGTGACCCATGCGTTAGTGATCTAGTGTTAAGAAGTGCTCCTGCAAAAATTGAAAGTCCTCACGACTATTTCGGATCGTCAAGAAAATGTGGAGTCCGGTTCCATATAGGTATATGCCGATGGTCAACTACAGCCATGCACATGCAAGCACTCCTTATGCTTCTGCCGGCATGGTCAACTACAACCATGCACATGCAAGCACTCCTTATGCTTCTGCCGACATGGTCAACTACAACCATGCACATGCAAGCACTCCTTATGCTTCCGACATGGTTAGGATGCAAATGGCACCGTTAAATCTGCCCCTGTATGACAATAGAGGAATGAAAATGGAAGGTCAAAGTAAGTCCTTTTCGAAAGTATGATTAGGCCTACTGTTTTGACTCACAGAGATAGTCTTTCTACCCTGTGAGATGGTAGCAATTTTCTGTAAAATCATAAAGTTGGTAATAGGTATATGTTTTTTTGCTTGCAATCAAACACCTTTTGATAGGACATGTGTATGGATTGTTGTTGTTTTTGTACTGCCACAGTTTTTGGCAAGGCATTAGTAACTGGGGTTCTTTGATTTGTCCTCTCTCACTAGACACTCAATATACAGTAGACAGCAGGAGATTCCTTCTGGACAGGTGATGTATATACAATTGCAGTCATACACATTCCAATTTAGAGCAGTGGTTCTCAAACTTTTTCATGCCAAGGACCCCCAAATTGATATATATTTGGCCGCGGACCCACATCTGAAAGTATTTTGTGCCAGGGACCCCCAAAAGCTTTGTGTTAAAAAAAAAATTTAATTCTTCAAACTGATTTTTAAAAAATGTTCTAAAATAGCAAATGTACAACCTCGCAGCGCAAGCTTGTCTATCTGCTATTTTTTAATAGCCAATGTATTAAATATGGATAAAGGGGTAAAAATGTATTAACACATTTTGCTCGGGAGTGGGAACCCCCTCAAGGACCCCTGGGGGTCCCCGGACCCCACTTTAAGAACCAATGCTTTAGAGGAATAACAATCAGCATTTACTATGAAAAAAGGAGCAGGTGTTATTATTATTCTCTTATTTTACAGGTCTGTGTATGACTTGGTTAAAACGTCGCAATACCTTGAGTCGACGGACCCAAAACTGCTTGGCTGGTATCTCTCTTTGTCTGCAAGTGACAGGAAACTCATACAAGGTTGTTTGCAGTCAGAGTACATGGGCAACAGCATACTTTGTAAAATCTGCATTTATCGTTGTTAGTTACTTTATAGTTAAACAGTTCAGAGATGATCATTGTTGACAGAAGTCACAAACCTGAGTATACAATTTCTTCACCTAGAGTCACATCAGCACTTCCTTAAAAAGTTAACTTAATTGACATTTAGAAAACCATGATCTGAATGTTCTCTATAATAGAAGTGTTTTTTTGTGCTTTAGTTTAAGTTATATCCTGTCTCTTGACTTAGATGAAGGAGGCCTCCAACATTTTCTGCAAAGACATCCTGCTTTAGAATGGGTCAGGGAATACACTTGTGTCAATTGTGAGTGTTAAATAGGGAACCAACACATTATCATAAACACATTTTCACAACATTAATGAAGCTCTTAAGGTTGGGCAAAGGATAAAATTGAGTAACATTTGCTTCTGCAGTTGATGCTGCAGACTGCTATCCTTCCCACCCAGCAAAATCATCCAACACGTATGTACCATGGCAGATGATGGGGCAGAGCAACAGATAGCTAATGTTTCATGACTAATATATGAATGTGTATTGATAGTGATAGGTAAAATTAAAATGTATGCTACTTTTACTCCCCCTTACATTTGTCTGGTACAGAAGGCCAACATTGAATGAAGTGACTTCATGTCTGACATGTGGAGAGAAGCTCTGGCCAGGAGAGAAGTGCAGACATAGTAATACACCTATTCAAAAGGAGACATCGCGCTTCACAGGTGATGTGCTGTACTCCACTAATATTACTCCAGATGTTCTAAATTGAAGGTGCAACCAAGTTGAAGACCCTGAAGTCAAATTACCTCTCCACTTTAGCTTTTTGGTATTTGAGTTATTTCCGTTGACCGTGTGGCTGAAGGCCAAGCCACCTAGAACAGGTGTTGGCTGTATCTCTGTCCCCTCAAATGGTAACCAATTACAGCTCATGGCGTTGCCAAACAGAACCACCTCAAGACAGTCTGATGTCTGCACAACAAGGAAATGCCATAGTAAAACTCATGAAGAGTGTGAAAGTTGGATTGATTGATTGATTGATGTACTTTATTTAGTAAGACATGAGAACATCAGTACATGGAAGTACAAATTCACAATACAAGGTCTACTAAACAGGGAGACTCATTAAGCACTGAGCTTGTTTAAGATGAGATCCCCATGCGCACAAATCATGATGGATCATAGACAGTTGAACATTTATGCATGTGATAACTCTTATTTTCTTCAGTGACTTAGTTACACCAACATTGTTACTGTGAAGCATTTTTGTTCTTATATGTGGAGTATTTCTAAAGATTGTATTTGGCTAAAGACAACACAGACCAGCACACTAGCTGACATGCTCACAAGCAAACAATGTGTTTTGCCACTGAACATAGCATTGTGACTTAACGCCTTTGTTCGCAAACTATACTACTATACTATACTATACTATTGTTTTTGTTCATTTTTTTTTGTTTATGTTATACCAAGCAAAGGTTCTAAAATGGAGTCATCCCATAATATGTTATGGCCTTCTCTTCATACAAAAATAACTGACAGAGGTTTTTATAACATGACAATGTGATAACTCCTTCTTCAGATCAAGAGTCTGATCAGCTTCCCAACTCTGTGACTGATAACGTGAGCCTGCTGGACTACTGTGGTGGCAACGGTACCGAAGGCACAAGTTATCAGCTGGGACGAGAGCAGCACCCCACCGAAGCTCCAATAAATGTACAGGAGAGCTTCCCAACAGCCTACAGCAAATATCAAAGATATCAGCTTGGACGAGAGCAGCACCCCACTGACGCCGCAATCAACTCGCAGGAGGGCCTCTGGACAGTCTACAACAGCAGTCATCTCGTAAGGGAACACTCAAACATGGAGGCGCATTCATCTAAGGTAGGTATTTTCTATGCCAACTCTAAGCAGGGAATGATGTAGTACATGAATAAACGTTGTGACACAGACTAGTCCCATTTCGGTGAAAATATGAATATAACTCTGCTTATTGGTAGGTTCAGCTAATGTCCCAGCTCTGGGATGAAGCGTCTCAGAAGGACGGTGGCAATTGTAGCTTTGTGAATGCATACAAGGATCCATCTGCCCAGGCTAGCTTCTCTCTGGATGTGGAACTTGACAGTCGCACAGCAAATCCTGAGTTGGTGAACAGGCCTACCATGACCCAAGCCCAGAGTGGCTACTGTCAATATGGTGAAACCAGTACATTAAGGTGAAGTTGTCCGTTTCAGATTCATGAAACATTTTGCTCTCACTTTGACAACTTGCCTCTTGGCTGCATACAGTATTTTTTATAACAATTTATATTCTATACTGGTGCCCTTCGAGCACTGGAATATTTGGGGACCACGCAAGTCGGCAACAATGTAAATTGGGAATGATGCAAGCTGGGAATGCATGCCCCTTCGAAGGGGGCTACAGTGTACAAACTTTTATTTTTCTGTCATCTTTACCTTTTTTGTTTTCATTCCAGCTGGACACACAAAGGGGATGACGACACTGCAAACACAACCAGTGGGGAGGAGGTTACTTCTGTGTGCGAGGGTGAGACAGACTATTTCCACAGCATTATGGAGGAAGATGAGAGCATTCTTGAGTGTAAAATGAACCGCCGTGTCAGTGGAGTGAACTCGGCTCCAGACAGCCCTAAAGTGATGGTCAGCATTGACACTCTTATGGGTAAAACATCTCCTGGGATGTCTGCAGAAGTCAAATGCAGCACTGCAGAGAAATCTACTTCCCCTTTGCCACCCACTGCTACCTATGATATTTCAGTCCTCACAGAATCCAACATGACATCGTGTCAGTCAGCTGCCACCCAGACCAAGGGCCCAGACACCGCTGACAAATATGTCAATACCGCAGTCTACATGTCAGATCTGGACTATCTGATGGAGGTAGTAGAGAAGATGATACAAATTAAATTGCTGTTGGTGGTCATATCCATAATTTAACTACTAACATTTAACCCTTCAGGTCTTCACCCAACTCAAGTCTGCTGAAACGGAATTAAAGGAACTGAAGGCCAGAATGATAAGGTACTCATGAAAGCTTCTGTTGTACAGTACAGTCGATCAATGGTTCCTAAACGGTGTGCCAAAATAAATTGCGACAATCTCTAAGTGCACAACACGTGGCGATATGAGTGTGTAGATTTTCACTATATGATTCGTAATGATTAGACCTATTTGATCCCACAGGGGAAATTCCGTTTTCTGCTTCATCCAGCAGCTGAGTAGGCTACTTCTCATGGGGAGCACAGGGGTGTATATATGGTTTAAGTGGTTGAATCTCATTTTCTCTTACAGATCAGGTGAAATGGTGAAAAAGGATGCTGATGCCATGAGGTGCTGTGCCTGTGCTGACCGTGCCAAGCAGGCAGAGCTGTCCCTGCTGGCACTGCAGTATCGAATGTGCCAGCAGCACTGCTGGAGATACTACTATAACACAGCTGAGAGAGACTGGTAAAAATTTAACCTAATCTTACACATTTCGTCGCTGTCAGGCACTCCATATTTCATCTTCTTAGTTTTTGTTCATAAATGAATGCCCCATTTTATACTTTGTTGTATGACCGTGTCACGCAAAAGTAGTGACACATTGTGTGCTTTTAGATTTGCTATTACCGCTTAAAAAAATTATTAGAAAATGTAATATTTTCTTTTTTACATTTCCTGAAAATGAATGCGTTTTGAACATACAAGGTTCCCCCCCCCTGATGTTTTCCTTCCAAAAGTTCTCTTTAGTGTTTAGTGAGATTGCTAGATTCATGGATGCAACAACTTGATGGATAATACTGCAACAGGACCAACCATGTTGTAATTTCTCAGCTAATGATATATCTGATCGAAGTAAAAAACTTAGGGAAACAAAACTGTCATTAGAAATACAACAGACATGAATATAAGTCATAGACCAAGGGATCCCAGTTTGGGGTCCCCAAATGATTTTTTTGGGGGGATCCCCAGATGATTTTCTTTGTTTTCTCACTCAACACTAAACAAACCAACATACAGTAATATTATAAGTGTATACAGGGTATCTGCACATTTCTAAAGTGTCAATTTAAGACCTTTTTTAATACCTCTAAAATGAAAAAAATCACACCCTGTGTGAAGTGGGCGGTGTCTTGCTAGCTAATCACAATACTGAACGGAGTCAACCAATCATGTACAAAAGATAAATACATTTATTGAAACACTCTTTATGATGGACGAAACCATAACTTTAAAAATGTATGTTATGGTTTCTTATATAGGGCTATGCACATGTGTCATGTGACACTGGCCAATCACTGTCCTGAATAGATTGTGATTGGCCAATCACAGCGCAGGATAATTGTACAAATTTCCAAACATCACTTATAGGGGCGGTTTCACTGCCCAAGATAATTGTACAAATTTCCAAACCTCACTTATAGGGGTGGTTTCACCGCCCAAAAAAGAGACAGAAATATTATGCAAGAAAGAGGAAATAATTGTGAAAATCATCACAATGTAATTGTCATTGGCTAAGATGAGGATGCAGTACCGCTTAAACTGTCCTATAATCTGTTTTCTGTTACTTGCTGTGCTCTGCAGTTCGGGGGGTATCCCTGAAAACCTTGCGAGTGTCCTGCAGACGCTAGAATCTGATTACAAAGAGATGAGAAAGAAGATTCAGGCAGGAGTAACACTGGACCAGCTCAAACCCTTGTATGTCTCCTACACACTTGGCACTGAGGCCTGCTATGTTCCTGCACAGGTCAGCTCCAGCCAGATAGCTCTGTGGTATCAAATACTAGAATTATGCACGTTGTTGTACTGGTCTAATCTTATCTTATCGTTGTCTAGATCATTGGTGATACATTGGGAAACGTTCCAACATCAAGGTATGTTGGCACTACTGTCAAGTAAATCATGCTTGTTTCCATCATGGTATAGCAGCAGTTTTGACTGAATATTGTAATGTAATGTCTACTCACTATGTTGTGTGTTTTCCTGCCACGTGAATGATAACAGCTCCCAGCAGCCACAGAGGCAAGATAGTAAAGTACTTGGCGGAAATGGAAATGTAACGATCTGCAAAAGCTCTCAGGTATGTCAGCCTTATCCTGAAGGGACAAACGTGGCATCTTTCCATAGGGCCAGTGTTGCTGCTTGGAGCATACATGCATCCAACAAAGTTGCAGGACCCATGCTCAGGTGCCAGTCACATAGAAGCATATTGGGAGATTTTGGCAAATATTTTGGGGGAGCTACCTAAATGTTTAGCTGTGTTACTCATTCCACGATTTCACAATCCTTAAATGTTATGCTGTACCTCGTTGTAAAGGTGACTAATCAACAATAAAAAACAATATAAATGCAATACCAATTGGTATTATTGAAAAGGCAGAAGTTAAGTTTCCAAACTTTTTGTGAGGAGTTTAGTACAGCTGGGCAATTATCCGAAAATATATCAAAACGTGTATTTAGAGCCAATAACCGACATCATTTTGATTATGTAGGTAAATCAAATAATCCAGAAGCATTTATTTTTAAAATGTCTTATATGTCAACAAATCGACATGAAACATTTCTTAATAGATTTTTTTATTATCTAAATTAATTTGTCTGATTAACCACTTAACCCTGTATTATACTTGGTTGTGCAATGGCGGAGTACAAAAAATGCAAATAGATGATCTACAAGCTCCAAACAAGTCACAATGTGACACAAGAGATTGTAGATCTACTGTATTGTTAAATAATCGTCCATTAATCGTAATCGAGTCAAAAGTTTGAAATCATGATATTGATTGATTTGAAGTCATATTGCCCAGCCTTACCTTTTATAGGCTGCATTAGTTTGAACTGTGCCAATGGCTGATACCTTGTCCAGGAAAAGAAAGACCCAGCTCCCCAGATCAAGTTGGACCGCAGAACAGGAGGGAGTGTGGCCACTCTTCTCCCCCAGCAGAGTGCAACTATCAGTGGACCAGGAGATGAACAGACATGTATGCAACAAGATCTTCCCTCACCCACCCACCCACTCAATCCTCAGTCAGGATACTGGTAGAGGTTGTTTTACCGTGTTGTAATTTGTCCATTCCTTATACACACCAGGTGAATTCCAAGGGATGAATACAAGTGAGGCATGGTACGACGCTGAGGAGGACCTAGAGCCTTCTGCTGAGCGCAAAGGGGCTTCGTCAGAGACAACAAAAGAGAAAAAATATGGTAAACACTATTGTTATATAGTTTCTTAGAACGGAATTAGCTGTGTGCAATAACTGTATTCCCAGATTTAACAAAGGTGGCATACCGGTTTCCATTTCCCATAGCTTCGCTTGACTGGCACAGCAGCAGATATAAACCAGAAATTCATTCGGTGTGATGGGTTTTCTTTAAATTTACCTCTGGGCTAATCAAGCTAAGCTATGGGAAATGAAAATGAATATGTCACCTTCGGGACACCTGGGACTACAGTTAAGCACAGCCTATTGGAACTGCAAAAACATAGTTTGGTAAGGATGGAATTCTTCCATACAGGGGGTCTGCCATGATTAGGCCATTGACTACTACTCATGGTATATTTGATATAACTGCCAACCATTTCCCAAAGCATACTGTGGGTTGTTTGATTTTCGAAGACATTGGATCCATTTCAGTACAGTATGAAAATTGATTTACAGGGATTACTTGAAACTAGCTTGAGATGCGTAATCTCAACACAGAATTTTGTTTTGCTAGTTCGTTTTTTCTTTGTCGTAAATCTTCTATAAATTCATGGAATGTCTTTGTGTGTGAGTGTGTCACCAGAGTGGGAAGTCTGTCAAGATTGTCGGATCTCTAAAAATATTTATAAATCCGAAAATCCATTCATGTAGAGTACCCTGATGTCCTCATAATACTGATGTCATAGACTGGCCTGAACTCCATATATGGGCATGCCTCACACGGAACTCCATATATGGACGTAACTTCTGGATACAGAAGTCTCCATATATGGGCGCGAAAGTAACCCAGACAGACGCGTATTGCATAACTGGGTGGGGCATGCATTCCCAACTTGCATCGGAACAACTTCTGTATTTAAAAGTGCTGCAGATTGAGTTAAAGTCTTGTCCTTAAAATATTTAGGAGAGAAATTAAATGTTTGGCCAACATTACCTGAATTATTCAGTTAAGTTTGATGTTTTAATAACTTTATGCAATGGAAACAAGCATTGTCTAAAATAAAGCCATTTACAGGAAAATGGCTTATTGTACAAGATGTGAATAGACATGTAGTGATACCAGAATGGTCCTTCTACTCCTTTACCTACAGGTCCAGTAAGGGAGGAGAAAGAGAGAGGCTTGTTCCTCCAGGTTTCCAATCTACCCTGTACTGTGACAGAGGCAAGTCTGAACCCTGTTATTTCATCTCCATACATTTTGATACTCAGAAATGGCATCTGATCTGCAGATTTTATGGTAGATAGAGAAAAAAGTTAGACTTGATTTGTATCCTGATAAATTAACTTAATGATGACGGTCATGCTTTAAATAGCCACCAGAGGACAGCAGGAGTGTTAATTTAAAAGTTTGTCTTCCCAGGCTGACGTGATGATCTGGTTTGAGAAATATCATCCTGTTGTAGTCAGCATCTCCACTCTGAGTAGCCAACTCGGGTAAGCCTCCTGTTTGTGCTACACAAGTTTGTTTCTTTATTATCTGATTTTTATTTGATGCCAACAAATATTATCACGATAAAGGGCTTTTCAGACAGGGAGCAACACAACGACTGTGTTCTCACTTGGATCAGCGGGGTCGCACTGCGCTTCTCATGTGAATGAATAGACAGACAATCGCTCCGCAAGTAAACGCCAGGAGATCTACACCTGCCTCAGCTGTGTCAAATCATTGTCCTGCGCATCTCACAGAAAAGGGTTGACCACAATCCAGCTGCGTGTGAAACATGCATGGATCACGGACAATTTCATGGCCACGTGCCCGCTTGTCGCTCCACCTATCAGATTGCCCGCACCTCCCTACCTGCCCGCTCATCTCTCACTGAAAATAAATGACTAACGATGTGCATCTGTGTCAAAGTCTTGCATTTTAATGTTTTGGAGTGCTAACACTGCCAATTCTTTTGGTGGTTGTTTTTAATTTATTTATAGTCATGACTTTTTTGCAATGAGTTATTGAAGTGTCAGTTCTATTCTCATTCTCATCGTCAGTGGGTATAATTACTGGTCTTACTTGTTCTTCAGAGTTGCTATAGTGACTGTACCTGGATCGGAGTGTGTGGAGGCTGCAGTGACGGAGATGAACGGCTGCAAAATACAGGGCCATGCTTTACATGTAGAGCAAATCAACCGACCCAGGACTGGAACCCTACAGCAGGGCTCCTCATTCAGCAGCAGCAGGCCTGGGCCCTCAGAGGTTCCCCTGAAACCTAAAACGTCAAAGACTGATTCCAGTAACGCTGCAATTAAAGTGGTGAGAAGATCCTCTTCTTAAGTGGTTCCCAACCTTTCTGAATCAGTGCCCACTTGAGTTGTCAGATGGGTGGGCCACGTGTACTTGAAGTGAGGACACTATAGTAGAGGTTTGGGTTGTGTAGTTACCTTGTCATTATGTAGCTAGGACTAGTTAATTGGCGAGATATATTGCTCTGTTGCACAGTTGATTAGAAATTAATCATTCAAATATAGCTTCTCATTGTCTTCCATGGCATGGTAAAATGACTGTCAAAGTCACTCTTTTAGCACATGAACGAATGCAAACAAAGCTGATTCTGATAATATGTCACACAACCCATTTCGGCGTTTGTTTTTATTAACTTGATGTTGATTTAGCCATTTTCTGTGGCAGAAGGATGGAAGAAGGTCTGGACTGGATCCACAAATACAGATTTTCAAATGGTAAAAACGATAAGTTGTATGCTTAAAGAGTGACTTTGAGAGCTGTTTCATTGTACAATGGAAGTCAAAGCAGCAGCTATTTTTGGATTATTTTCTAATCAACTGCGCAATAGAGGGATGCATCTCGCCAAATGGAGTTGTTGCATCATGACGAGGTAACTACATAACCCAAACCTCTACCAAGTGTCCTATTACTTTAAGCCTAATTTATTCTCTGTAGTTAAAAAGAACAGATCTACATTTTTGTCCGTAGTTAAAAAGAACGGATCTACATATCTATACATGAATAATACAAGGACTTTATACACTTTGGAGTGCTGGAACAACGTGTTTGTTTATTGCGTTTCACACCCACTCTGTACAGAGCACAACAACCGTCCCCTTCTTTATACGTCATCAGCTTGCACCCTCCAGGCATTGCTAATCGAATCCAGTGCCTACGTTATGATGAAATGAGTTCAGCTGACCTCAACAGAAACCTAAGAACCTGAATTATACTTCATCGTTTAATGTGTACACTTTGTAAGATGCGTAGTATTGGGCTTCAATGTCAGTATAGGGTTGAAGTCTCTTAATAAGTCTAAAATGTTTTGTTCATCTGCTCTCTGATCTGCAGATGATGCCCCGACAGTTGCTGCTTTCCAGCCCAGAGAAGCAGAAGGTGGTGTGCGTCTTGCCCACAGCCAGAGGCACATTTGTGCCCCAACACTATGGCACCATGGGCAGTTTTGATACCTTGATGGCACGTCTGAAAGAGCGCCATCCAGGAGTTGGGTACCAGGCGATAGTGGGTGCTTTGAAGGAGCTACGGGTCAAACATCGGGGTGTCCTCAGTGGCTTGCCTCTCAGGGAAATTGAGAACATGGCTTCCGAATTATTGATGACACACACCACGACACCATGAGGTGGCAAAGCCGTAGGCAACCTGGATGCTATCTGCATCTAAGTTGCAAAACCCTCCTGATTGTAATAAACGACGATAAACTCGCCAATATTGCAGCTGCTGTGCGGACAGCTTGGGTTATCCACTTTGTTTGAAAAAAGAAGAAAATAATCCACCATTGTCATGTTATGAGCAACTTTCTGTCAATAAACTTGTGCAGTCATGATTCTTTTTTTTCTGTGTTTGAGTTTGGAAGCACTCATTTTAAATCACTCCATGGCCTGCATATGGTATGTGTAATTTTCAACTGGTGGTGTATGCAGGACGTTGAGTGATTTACAACAACTTCCAAACTCGAAAACATTGAAAAGAATTCCTGACTGCGTTTATTCAATTAAATCCACCGTTGTCATGTTATGAGCAACTTTCTGTCAATAAACTTTATTGACAGAAAGTTGCTCATAATATGACAATGGTGGATTTTTTTTTCAAACAAAGACTTGACAAAGAGGATAACCCAAGCTTTCCATATAGCTGCAATATTGGTTGAGTTATTATCATTTAATATAATTGGATGACTTTTCTGTTTAATGCTGTCGATGGAGGGTATTGCAACTTGGATGCAGATAGCATCCAAGTTGTTGGCGGCTGGAGGTTGCAGTGGCTTTTTCTTTTTCAAGTTGTTGGGACTTGAGTTAGGTTTCTACTGCATACATACATGCATACTTAATTGTTTGAAGATTTTATTTGTATGCATGCATCACATTCATACACAATGATAATTGTGTATACATGAACATTTGTTGGGACTTAATTTAGTCCAGTTTCTACTGTATACATGCATAAATATTTGCGTGCATCGGAATGATGCATTATTTTCATTTTTTTAGACTTGTTGCGTAAAATCGCATGACAGATTTAATTTGTTTTTGTTAAAAAAAAAACATTTAAAAAACCTACCAAAGAGACAGAAATCTGTGTTGTTGACAGTAAATTATAAATGGTTTTCAAGAAACGCCATGTTTTATTTCCTTGTGGAAAATAAATTTACTTTTGAAGTTGAATGTGGTTTCAGCAGCAGTTGCTTGTCGATGTCCTGTGTGTATGAACCAGCACAAATGTGTTACGGGTCAGCAAGTCCTAATTGGATTGTCAACTCTGGGATAGTTGCTATAAGTAGAACAGACACTGCAGGGAGCTTACATGGATGATTCAGCAGTATGTGCTGAAGGAGGTTTATGTTTTTCACATTTCCACTAGGTGGTGATGGGTCCCATTAAACTGAAGATGATGCTAGATCTCAGCACAGTTGATATGACTGCCTTGTCAAAATTACTGTAAATTGCATAGATTTTTTGATTTGATAGCAATATATTTTAGTGCAACATTGAAAGTCTTAAAGACGACCAATTGATTTGCTGATCCTAATTAGCCTTGATTAATAATTTGCCCTAAGATTATATTTTTTTGCAGTATTGAAGAGACTAAGATGGAAGTATATTATAATTATTTGTTAAGTGTAATGGGAGATTAATGAATGTCAAGAGGCAAGAGCACTACTGGAGTAATGAAAGGGTTAATGGTGATCCTTTGCCCCCCCAGCCAGGAATGGGCGGAGCCTTCCAACTGGGATACGAACCGGAGAGAACGAACGAACAACACTAAACTTTGTGGGTGAAAGCAGGACGCCAGGGTTTACAGTGGATTTTATTATTATTCAACTTGTCATTAAGAGGGGGTTTCAGCGTATCAGACTGTGATCAAACGTTTTGTCCGGTGGAGAAATTACGTGAGTTCGAACCAACTATGTAATGGGTGACCCATGGACGTGGAAGACAGCAGACAGGCGCCCAGCGACTTCAAATCAGTTGACTTCGTTTCAAGGAGGCAGTTTATAATGGATCGTGTCAAATTCACTTGCGGAATACTGTAGAAGAATGGATATTAATGCTTGCTTGCATGGCTATGCCTTCATCTTGAGAAAAGAACGAGCACTTTTGTAGAGTTGAAAAGTTCAGAGTGCAGTTCAACTTTCGTGTTGTATCTCTGGCAACCGAACAAATGATCCGAACCCAATGAGGGATCCGACTGAAGAAAGAGCTACTGAAATTAACTGAGACAAACATTAAGAACTAACTCGCCTAGTGTCAACATGTGGACCTGGGGGATGCTGATGTGGAGGAGCACTCTGTGCTGCATGCTTCTGGAGTTATTTATACACAGTGGTCAAGGTACGATTATTATTAAACCCATGTGCCTATGTTTGCCAGTGGTGGAAAAAGTACTCACATTTTTTACTTTAAGTAAAAGTATCAATACTGCGATGCAGAAATACTCAGTACAAGTCTGGTATTCAGAATTTACTGCGGTAAAAGTACAAAAGTATTGGCATCAAAATGTACTTAAAGTACCCAAAAGTAAAAGTACTCACTGTGCAGAATGTCCCATTTCACAAGTTAAAAATGTAAACAAAAAAAAAAAAAAGTTTGAAAATAGTCGATCTAAGCTCACATCCAAGGCATTGTGTGCTTGTAGATCGGCTATTTACAAATGGCCAAAATGTACAGCTGAAGTGGTTAGTGTGTTTTGTAAGAATCACAATCTACAAAGTAACTAGTAGTAACTAAAGCGTTCATATAATTGTAGTGGAGTAAAAATACAATAATTTCCTCTGAGATGTAGTGGAGTAGAAGTAAAAGTATAAAAAAAATTAAATACTGAAGAAGGTAAAAAATACCTCAAATTACAGTACTGATAAACATACTCAGTTACTTTACGCCACTGTGTTTTGCCATTAGCTCTGGTCCATAGCAGCGTTAGCGAGTTAACCTCGCCAGAGCTAGACAGTTTTGCTAAGTAAGATATTGTAGAATCATTTTAAGGCGACTTTAAGCAGTGAAACTCTGTCATTGTTGTCTAGTGACGACAATGGTCAACATGGTCATAACATTGGTCCAGCTTATAGAGTTATGCTGTATATATCAGTGTTTCTCAAACTTGAACATTTCAAGGACACCTTTAACTCTGACAGTGTACACAATTTTGGTTCCATTTGTACACTGTCAGTTACAGACTTTGTAAGGGTCAATTTAGAAACCCCTCAACGACCCCCGAGAGTCCCTGGACCCCACTTTGCAACCACATGGACAGAGTTGATTAGAAAGAAGCAAAAATAAAGTATTGGCACCACATGATTGTCTCCGTGGAGTAGAATGTCTGCAGGATCAATATGTTTATCTCACATAATTCCATAATTCTTGTTGCCTTGTGTGTGGCTTTAGTTTGTACTATGATGTGTCTTCTTTTGCTCAGGTCTAAACGTGTGTATGAGTGGCAGCGCGACATCTTGTGAAGAATGCCTTCTCATTCACCCCAGTTGCGCCTGGTGCGCAAAAGAGGTAGGAAGTGTAAATGTTTACAATTGTGCACTATGGTGTCGTTATAGCCACCAGCAGCCAATGTATCATCATGATGGAGAATGACACTTAGCTCCAACAACAAAAATGACACGTGAGGTCACTGCGTGCCGTGTCCATAACAATGTCCTGCCAAACCTCAAATAGCTTTACAGTCCCAAATGAAAGATGAATGTAGCCAACATGCGACAGTGCAACAAATTACCAACATCAACTTGGCCCTTCTGCCATTCTCAGCCACTCTATGACGATGATAATGATCACTAGTACTGTTGTGTTGACAGATTTGTGTTTTTTTTTTGTCCTACAGGATTTTGGGAGGGTGCGGACACTGACTTCACGATGTGACCTCAGTCAGAACCTTCAGAAAAGAGGCTGCGAGGCACGTTTCATTGAGTATCCTAGCAGCACCAGTTCCATACTAAAGAATACACCCCTCAGCTCTAAAGGGTCCGGGCCGACCCAGTACGATGTCATCCAGATCATGCCTCAGAAGATCTCCCTCAGCCTGCGGCCAGGTATCAAGTAACAGTACTGTGTGAACTCATTGAATGCCCATCCTCAGGGTTGCCTAGTCCCATGGTTAGCCATTATGTAGGATCTGTAACTGCCTACTCTGTAATATCTAGAATGGCCTTATTCACAATTTGAAAGGGATGTCTGTGATGGTGCCATTGCTGCTGCAATGGCACTATCACTTATGTATACACTTAAAGGTTTGATAACTGTTAAGTGATGTCTCTACTTGCACAAGAAACTGATGTTCTATATCTGCTGCTCTATATATCTCCTGCTAAGTGTTGTCTCTTACTTGCACAATAGACTGATATTCGGCATCGTTTTTTTTTATTTTGAAAATGCATTTTGTATGTTGATATTCTTGTCCTATCGTCTAACCGTTTTCCTTCTCCATTCGTATGACTATGTTTCGTATCTGCAAAACCATGGGAGCTTGTATTGGAAAATAATTTCACCAATTCCTTACCTCTAAACGTCATCATTTGACAATAAACTTAATGGAACTTAATTCCATTAATGTGATGGAAATAATTTACACCATCGCCTTCCATCCACCTATCTAGGGGACCCGACAGAGTTTGAGGTGCAAGTACGGCAGGTGGAGGACTATCCAGTGGATCTCTACTACTTGATGGACCTCTCCCTCTCCATGAAAGACGACCTGGACACCATCCGCAACCTGGGCACAAAGCTTGCTCAGGAAATGGGCAAACTCACCAGCAACTTCAGGCTGGGTTTTGGCTCCTTTGTGGATAAGAACATGTCCCCCTTCTCCTACACAGCACCGAAGTACCAACAGAATCCATGCAATGGGTGAGGAAGGACAGCAGGACTTTAGCAGCATGCTTGGGAAGGGCCCAGTCACTTGAGTTGTTTTGTTATTTGTTCTAAATTCTGAGTGAAGGCCTGTGTTCATGTAACTGTGTTGGACATACTGTTAATAAGCATCAGCTTGACGTGAGACTGCTTGGCAGGCTGTTCACAAAATGTTCTCTTGACAGCTGGAGTATGAAAATGAATAATTTATTCCAAGTTCTATTTTTAACCATTCGTGAAAGATGCATAGTGAGAGATTTTACAGCTGTGGGACTGCATGATTCCTTATTGCAGTTATTCGGTATGATACAGTGAAGAAGCAGCTCTCAAAAGTGTCTACTGTCCACCCACGCCATGTGTGCGCGTTGTTGATGCTAAGCTTCGTTGATGAGAGCAGGCTGAAAGGCAGAATATTAGTGGCTGAAAAGCACCGCATACCACATTTGCCCTGGAGGTGAGATTACTCTACACACTAACGTGCTGGCCAACCTCGCGCATCACTTCCTAACTAGGTTATTGGATTGTGTGTTTGTGTATGCGCATGTCACACAGACATTGCAACACTGCAGGGAAGTATTAAAGGCACAGATGACATGTGGACTTCACATCTCTCCTCCACCCCACACAAACAGCCAAATGGAATGGCCAAAATTTTGGCTATGAAGTTGACTAGAAGATGGAAATAAAATGGCAATCATTGATTGATACCCTGGAATCAATAATAATAACCACATGAAATCTAGCGTCTAGGTGAAAATAGGGAAACATTTGGCAAACATGGCAGATCTACAAGCTTGCATCACGTTGAATCTATTATCAATGCATATTGTTTTCATTAAATGAACATAGGTAATCAAAAGTCTCTTGCACCTACTTAAAATCTGTGACAGGTGTGTTGTTGGAGTAGATTCACTTACAGATAAAAGTATCAAAAACACCTGCACTCTGGCATCACTTGCTCAATAAAGAAGAGGTTTAATAGCGCAACGTTGTCAAGGACCTTTAGGCATCTGAATAATGTCCTTGACTGAACAACCACACACTATCGTCAGAGCAAAAGACAACAGTGTGCGATTTTCTTTGTAGAATGAAATCAGAATTTGCACAAAGAACATTACAGGAAAACACAGGCTATAGTCTAGATGAAAGGAATGACATTTCTTTTGTAAGTAAAGGATCATTTCTGTTTTTCAACACAGATACAAGCTTTTCCCCAACTGTGTCCCTTCCTTCGGTTTCCGCCACATCCTCTCGCTGACTGATGAGGTGGACAGCTTCAACAAGGAGGTGCAGAAGCAGATGGTATCTCGCAACCGAGATGCACCCGAGGGCGGATTCGACGCCATCCTGCAGGCTGCCGTTTGTAAGGTTAGCTGTCAGTCAGGCAGGTTGTATTTCCGAAAAGTGACAGAACATCCTGGCTTAAGTATGTATGGGGTACCTCACACGGTTTAAATGAAATGTCTCTTGATTATAGTACAATAGCCCAACCATACAGTATGTGTGCACACAAAAGTCTTAAGTGTTAATTTATCCATTTGTAACTCTGAGTGAAATTAATGCTGAGGATGTTACTTTGTAGGTTAGGCGGTGAGGAAGCTGCTGTTAGACTACTGAGATGCACCCATTGTGAACTGCTGTCCTATTTGCTCTGTTAATTAAAAGAACTTGCGGGGGGGCGAGGGGGGGGGGGGTAGATAGGAAGTGGAGTCTGGTGCAGCTGGTTAAACATGAGGACGAGTCATCATTGGCAGGCCCAGTCATATCCTTGTTTTCCGCTCCAAGTTTAATTGTTTTCTACAGGAAGAGAAAGACTCCCTCCAAGTAGGTTGTGCCTTGTAATTTACTGCCACTGACACATTTCAAACATTGGCTGGTTAGGAGGCTGGGCTGGGGGCAATCCAAAGGCTTAATTGAAGTTGGCTATTCTTATTTCAATTGTTGAGTTCAGGAAAATGGTCGACATAATTTGTAACAGTCAGAGTTCTTTTTTGTTTTTGCAATTCAAACTCAATATCTCAGGATTCGATTTTTTTCTTGCAATTGTGACAGTTAAGATTTTTTTTTCTCGCAGATATGAGTAAAAACCTTGTCAGAATTGTAAGATTTATTTTTATTTTGAAATTTGTAATTGCAAGAAAAAAGTTCTCAATTCAGCCATTTTTATTTTTACTCAGTGGCAGAAATGGGTTTCCACAATAAATAGTCACGTATGCTTTGATAACAGAAAAAAATTGCAGTCAAAGAATTGAGCAGGAATGCACAACTATCAGTGGTATTTGTTTCCTTAGGGAAAAAACAAATGTCCCTGCAAAGATCTTCAACAACAGGAAATGGTCATGGTTCAGTGACAGGCCTAGTCTAGATATCAAACTAAAAGCTTCTCGCGCAACACACGCCAAAAATGAACTGCCCAGGCTGAGTAATACAATCATGACTATAGTTCTTCATCAAAGAGGCTTCTGTGTAACGGGAAAGCCCACATTTCTATTGTACACTGTAGCTGGCACACAATGTCCGATCCCATGACAAATGTCTGCCTTTATGCCTCTGCTGCTGGCTGAAAGGTTAGGTTTGTTTAGCGCCATGCCATTAGTCAGCACTCTCTATCTAACGCTCTGTCACTGCCTATTGTCCCCCACTGTTTCACATTGATTATGGCCAGGAACTGGGCCTGGTGGAGAAAACTCTGGCTGCTGTTGTTTGGGTGGTCCTCACTCCTCAAGATGGTGCAAAGTTATGGGGTATATCTGGAATATGTAGTGAAGTTATTATTCAGTGTAATGTGTTTTTCATTTTATGAATCACTTGAACCCTAGCATTCCTATTCAGGGGAGAACACTCGTTGAAGATGTTTAGTGTAGACAAAAACATCAGGTGCTGAGTATAGAGCCCTGGGGGAGTCCGGTCAACCAAGCATAGGGTTTAAGTGGTTAAACCTAAAGCATACATTAATTTGGTTTTGGTGATACGTTTTGTTTTAATTTGCGTTGAAAACTATGTTTGAGTCTCTCCAATTCCAGCTGCTTTTTTAGCTTCAGCCTTGGATGTGTGGTATTTTTATGAACTGACTTTCCACATGATATTTCATCTGTATCTTATGTGGTTATGTGTTCCTGCATGCTAAAGCAACTCCAAAATAAAGTGACTGAGTCATGGCGTATAATGTCCTCTGTCCTCTGCCTGAACAGGACAGAATAGGTTGGAGGAAAGAGGCCTTCCACCTGCTGGTGTTCGCCACAGACGATGTGCCTCACCTTGCTTTGGATGGCAAGCTTGGTGGCCTGGTCCAGCCCCATGACGGATATTGCCACCTCGATGACAAGAATGAGTACAGTGCTTCGACTAAGATGGTAAGGCTGGAGATTGAGCTTGTCTTTTTTTAAACTGCTGTTTGGCACAGATAAAAAGCAGAAACAATGACACAAAAGTGATGTCATATATGACATCGTAAATTTACGTAAACTTGAATGTGAATTTTATGCTATCCACTCACTTAACCTTAACAGTAATTACAGCAGGTTTTCTTGCAGCAAATACACCCTGCAACACACCCTGAAACCTGAAACCGTGGCTCTTTTCAAAGCACATTTTTATACCAGGAGCAGTTATGCCATCCCGGTTGTCATTGTTCAATGAGGATGAATCGCATATGAGTGGACTTTAGAATTAGGCAGGTTTTGCTCTGTGTGATGACTTGTCTTGACCTTGTCACTCCCCTTTAACCGACAGCCAGGAGTAGGATTTCAAGGAAGTATCCTGAGTTTATGAGGCTCTACTTGACTCTGAGCCAAGCCCAAATAACTAATTTGGGAACTTTATTCATGGCCAATTTAATTAGGTAGGTTAATTTCGTTTTCAGAAAAGGCTTATTTGACTGACTTCAAATGAAATGAACTGAGGTAATTTAAACATTACATAGCTAGCTATACAGTCAAATTCTGCTTGACTTCCTATTTACAGCAATAGCTAGGTGCAGTCAGTGATTTGCTGAAGGAGGGACTGTTAGTTAGTTATAGTGGAAGCTAACAGTACATTTAACTCTTAAGAGTTACAGTGAACACCACTTAATGTTGGCTTCTGAGCAGGTCCTCTGGAGCAGCTGATTGAGCTGTACTTCCATAATGCATAGAATGAACTGGACATGGTCTGTTTCTAATGAAAATCCCACTGTTGTGTGGACACATGTATTGATAAAAACCAAAACACATGCAATCTTGGACCCTAAAGTTAGATATATCTTTCTCTTTTTTTTTTTTTACATTTGCAGAAATGTAAAGATTGTTTATTACTGGTTTTGGACGGCAATTAAATCATCCTCCTTACTTGTTTGAAAGAATATATAAAACTAACTTTTTTTGTTTACCCCTAAAAAAAAAGAGGACATGGCTGTAGAGTCTAATATAAACTCGGCATCGAAATCAGAAGAGCAATGACTTCCTTCCTACTAATTTCCTGACAGGAGGTTATGATCTTTATTGTGTGAGGAAGTGCATGTCTCATGCTGTCTGTCTGTCTGTCTGTCTGTCTGTCTGTCTGTCTCTCTCTCTCTTTCTCTTTTGTGTATAGGATTATCCCTCTCTGGCTCTCCTGGGGGAGAAACTGGCAGAAAATAACATTTATCTCATATTCGCAGTTACCAAGCGCCTATATGTCATATACAAGGTATTTTCTTTTTGTTTGTTTTTTACTTTATTTGCATCCATCCATTGTTATTATTACGGTAAATATTGTTGTTATTGATCAACCCTACCATATATTTCCAAACCTACTAATCATATTTTGTTTAAATGTAGAATTACACTGCGCTGATACCTGGCACTACTGTAGAGATTTTGGACCCGGATTCTAAGAATATAATTCAACTCATCATCAATGCCTACAATGTAAGTTAACAAAAACAATACAAACAAATGTCTTTGTCACTTCAGGTGTGTGTGTGTGTGTGTGTGTGTGTGTGTGTGTGTGTGTGTGTGTGTGTGTGTGTGTGTGTGTGTGTGTGTGTGTGTGTGTGTGTGTGTGTGTGTGTGTGTGTGTGTGTGTGTGTGTGTGTGTGTGTGTGTGTGTGTGTGTGTGTGTGTGTGTGTGTGTGTGTGTGTGTTAAATAGTGAAGGGTGAAATGCAAGAGAGAAGTACAGAGAAAGAAAGCCAAAACCAGGAGGGGAAAGCAGATTTAAACACTTTTCCTAGGAAAAAGGTTGGGATGTGTCAGTGCCTGTGTGTTGTAATAAGATGTTTTTCTTTGGGGCCACGGCATAACAGTGACAGTGGAAAACTACTGTGTCATTTGTCTGCAAAGTAGTGAGGTGGTCATGGAGGCCAGGCTTTTGCCCAGTCTAGAAAGCAGGAAGACTGCTCTGGAAGCGGGACTGAGCAATGTTGAAGCTGCATTCTGGAACTCATTTTAATATTTTAACCAATCTCTATGGTAGAGGATATTAATACAATATATCTAGCACATCTGCAATGGTTGGAGTTGGGTTTCCTACTCTTCCATTGAAAACTGTAGACCCTGGTGTCAGTTATTGCTGGTTGACAAGTAATACTGCCCGAACTGTACGTTATCTCCCCATGTCTCATAGCAGGGACCGCCTCTTGGCTGAACAGTAGACGGGTTCGAATCCCAGGAAACGAGTCCATTTGGTTCCATTTGTATACTCAGATGTACAAAGGGACGAATTAACACTGTGTATAATACAAACACTATGTAAATAAATGTAAGACCCAGGTAATGAAATGGCTATTATAAGCATCCTTTTAAGTATGAGGTAGTCTCACATTACCTACCAGGAGAAATCACACTGTGCTGCTAATGACATTTTATTACCATGACATGGACTGGTTTTATCGTCTCAATTCAGTCGCCTGCTGCTCAGTCTAACAGGAAATGTATTCCAGCAGGGTCACTTGAAGAGGTCTGGTTCTTCTGTTTTGGGGGTGCTAACATTCCTCCTCTGTATTATGTGATTATAATCTAATCCAAAAGACATGTTTATTTGTAATAAGTTTGCCAAATATTTATTTTGACAGCTTTATTGATTTACGCAAGAACAATTGGGAAATACATTTTTAGATTTTTTATTTATTTATTATTATTCTTCCTCAGTAGAAACGGATTCATGGGAAGAGAGGATTTAAAACCGTGCTACTCTAAGGTCCATTTGGACAACAGTAGAATAGAGAAATGTAGAGAAATGTAAATAATAAAATGAATAATATAAACAAATATAATCAGTACTTGCCTTTTAACATTGGGCCCAGTTGAGTCTCCAAAAGAAAGCTGTAATTTTTTCAATGGACTCGGAATCATGATCGCTCATTTGTCTGTTCTAGTTACTTCTACTAGCCCATACCCGGTCGACCCAAGACACCAAGACAGACAGACAGAGGTTACTCCAATTATATAGTAGGATACTGAGGCTGACATTTATATAATTGCATTTTCTGGAAGTTTTTTGAGTGAAGAAGGAAAGAATTTCCTTTAGTATTTTGATGCCAAAATATTTCTACATTTCGTAAGCCTTTCCCTAAATGTTTTCCTAACTGTGTGGGACTTTGCGTGTTAAAAAATTCCCTTGGCTTGGCTAGTAAGAACGGCAACTTGTTTTTGCCCATGAAGAATAAGGACACTCTGTTAACTCAGTAACTGAAACATATATCAAACAAAGACTTGCAATATTCAATGTGTGGGACTGAGTTAGAATGAAGTGTTGTGATTCAGGACCTCATTAACATTCCCTGTGCAACATTAGATTCACCACACTGAGATTTGTTAGCTACACTGACTTTGCCAAGTGTTGTGAGGTTGTGTTGCATAACCTTTTTTAGTTTTTTTTCTTGATAAATTGTGAGTAGAGCAGAATAATACTGTTCATTTGCTTTGATTACATTTAAGTGATGGTCAGAGAAGAGAGAGTGAACTAGCCTGGTAAAGCCCCTCCCTCCGGAATTCTCATTTCCTGAAATAAAATACAAATGAGATTTCTGGAGGGAGGGTTTACCAGGCTAAGAGTGAACCTGCACAAGCAAACATGTGTATCTGTGACATCAGGTATGGTTTTGATTTAGGCCTGTCGCAATCACGTATTTGTTAGGCGAAGTGCTCATGAATGAACACACGGTTAGGTCTGCATATGCTTCACAGATGCAAATCAAGCTGGCACACTGCACAGCTGTAGCATCTCATACACATGCACGTACGGTTTCGATCCATGCTTGGCCTTTGTGGCTTTGGCTTAAGACTAGAAAAGGCAGACTAAGTTGTATAAATCTGCCTAACCAAGGCAAATTATTCTCTCACATTCCCTGTGTTTCGCTCTTTTCCACGCTGCCTGCAAACAGATTGAGTAACCATCATGACCAGGCAGATGGTGGTGGTTTCATTATAAATTGTTGTGTGGTAGCATATCACTGTGCTCCACAGTTTCAGGGCATTTGAAACATTTTACGTGCAAAGGGTTGCAACCGCTAATAAACCCCTTTTGCCAAGACTGATGCACAAACAGGATTTGATATACTGTTTAGAGTGATTCAATGGTTACAACACAAACTACTGGCCAAGTCTTAATAACCACATGAACCTTCTCGTCCGTATTATAGGCATGTCATAATAGGCGAACATTTAGCGAAAAGGCGAGCTACAAGTTCACAAGGCGTTATGAGCATGTGCGGTATATCGTCTTTGGTGAAGATATTTGGTGTTGAGGGGAAAAAGTAGGGGACCAAGAATAGACCCCTGAGGGACCCCGATCAATGAAGTACAGGCTTAAGTGGTTCAAACAATGCAAACGGTTTCTGCTATGCTAACCCTCCACTGTGCTGCCATCAAACATTGCCTGTGTCTTTCTCTTCTCTCATATCCTTTCCTCTCTCCTTTCCCCTCAGAACATCCGTTCCAAAGTGGAGCTGACCGTGTGGGACCACCCAGAGGACATCAGTCTGTCCTTCACGGCCACCTGCCAGGACGGACAGCCACTGCCGGGCCTCCGAAAGTGTTCCGACCTGAAGATAGGAGATACTGTGAGTCTCCCTCTGACCCATTTTCACACTGTTCTGTACTATTCTCTATTCTCTCCCATCTTCCGCCATCTTGATGTTTTGATCATATTTTGAACATGGTTGCATCTAGCCTCACCTTTTATGAGAGAGCAATTCTTGCCATTTTGATGTTACTTACCGTATCTAAAGGCTTATAAAAGTATATTGTAGATCACCACAGATCCGCTCTAAAAGGATATGAATTATGAAGCAGGGCATATCTGTGCCTCACAGTTCATCTCTGCCTTTTGAATGCAGCAGATGAGGATGGCCTCATGGTGACAGCGTAAATGAATAATGCCCCCCGAGGGTATTGTGAGGATGGAATTGTAGGCTGTGGACATATTCACTATGAGGTGTATACCTGCAGTACGCCTTAATGGCCTGTCCTCAGCTGGGAGCGGCATATCCATCCAAGCATCCAGCGACTAAAGGAATCTAGTTGCAACTTGGCAGCCTGCAGCGAACGCTGTGTGACCTTTAAATCTTCGTTGAAGTACAGCCCCTGTCTCATGAGATCAAACTGCGGTGGCTGAGAGAGGAGTGGGGATGAGGTGTATATTGTCCTCCTCCACCATTTCCAAAGAGGCAGCATTGGCCTGTGTAGATCCGTAACCGCAGCTTAATGAAAATCACCCTGACTGACTAACGGAGTGTATTAAGTTGTCTTGGCCAGACAGTTCACTGCAGGCCACAATATATGTGGCTTGCATTCTCTTCTCAGCTGTAGGAACAACCTTAAAATTGTCGCTGGTGTTTATTTTCTCGGTTCAAACTGCCTTTTTAGTTATCTTTACCGCGTGCAGACATTCGATGCACTACTTAGGGCAGATGAATCCTCTCTTTCCTATCTGAAAGAAGGAATGGCCACTTGTCCCCACCACACAGCCATCTTGGCAGAATGCTGCTCATTCCTAAGGGAATATTCTCGCTGCGGCGCGTCTCGGCTGGAATCAATCAACAGCGAACACATCTACGGGGAGGCTGGCCAAGTTTCACTCATTGTCCCCCCAGAAGGATCTCAGGGGTTTCATCATCGGTGCTGCCTCTGCTCTCTGCAGGTCCCGCTGCAGCCGCAGTCTCTGTCTGGGAATGTGATTGTGCATCATTGAATGGAGGATGACGGAGGCAGGCGTTGGTTATTTTCAGAGAGAAGGTTGTAGAAGAGGCCAGAACCGCAGGGGACCACAGGAAGGGGCCAAGAGAACAGTGGGAGTTGAACCCATAATGATTAACCGTGCTTCTCTGGGGCACTGGACCTGGGCATGAGTTATGCTTTTCATTCCTGCGGAGTAGCTATTTTGGAATTTGTGCTTGGGATGAATGGGGTGTAGAGAGAACGTAAGGAGGAATGGTATTCAAAGAAGGCCTTCAGTGAGAGTTGGTTTCATGGAAGAGGAATGATAAATTGAATAGCAGAAGACCAGTGTCTTTTTCCACGGCTGTTACTCGGGCCCGTGTCCAACATGATGGGAGCATTCACCCCGTTGGAACACCCTTTCCTCATTTTGTCTCACCGAACAAAACAAAAAAAAGGTCAGGTGTCGCTGGATCATTGCACATCTTAATCACCATTGAATTTTTTACGGTCCAAATCCCTCTGCAGACCCTTTTTTATATTCCACACGAGTCTCAATGGAGCTTTGTATTGAGTGCTGGAGCCATTGAAAGTATTAGCAAGAGGCTACTTTGTACAGGCCACCACACAGGGAACCCCAATACACCCCTCCCCACCCTCCCCACCCTCCCCATGCTTGTTTCCCAGCTTCTGCATTTATCTGCTAGAATGTTATGTGAGGGTAGGGTGTGGGAGTAGGCAGTGGGTGTTGCATGCAAAATAAAGGGGCGAGAGACCATCTCCAGAGCTTTGGTGGCGGAGGGGCCCTGCTCTCTCTCTGTTTTCATCTAGGGAAGTGTGGTTTTGGGGGGAGAGGCGAGGGTTATGGTGCAGGCTATTGCGTCGCCAAAACTTCCCGCTCCGTGTGGAGAAAGTGGCCAAAAGCCCAGGTGTCAGTCACTGTGCCCCACCGAGCCTAACGCTGCATCTCAATGACCTCGGACAAAAGTAGGCAGAAGGGGGTTTGTGATACACACACACACACAGCCTTGAAACACACAAAAGAGCCCGGCAAGGAAAAAGCAGGCCCAAGTGTATTCAGCATCCTTTTCACTGCCATGCTCTCAGTGCCATAGGACTACTGAATAGAACCTTGCATGCGGATGGTGTCAGGTCTATGCTAACGCTTTAGCAATCTCTTCCGAGAAATTTCGTCTAAACAAACGAGAATCGTTTGAATTAGATTGTGGCTTGTGTTTTTTGTTTTACATTCTGCTCTGTCTGGCTCTGAATGCCAGACAGTCATGAGAATGCCATCATCGGAATTATTTCTCCACTGTTACAATGATGGCCATTTGGACAGCCTCCATCCTCGGGTCATGAGATGCTCATTAGATTTCAAGAGACATTTGGAAGACGCAAGTCTTAAAGACACAGTGCCATGATTTTGGTTCTGTTTTTTTTTTAGTTAAGGAGTTGACATTACTTCTCTACACCACCCAATGTGGTTAGAATGTGCAAGGATGTGTTGTTTGTATTTGCGCTTTCCCATTGTAAACTGCAAGGTTCTCTGACAAACCGGTGAATTTAGCTTTTTACCCTTTTTTCTCCCCAATTTAGTCGCTATGCCAATTGATTCCTCCCCACACACATTTGTGTACTGCTGTTGTGTCCTACTGACTCACCTGCCGGTGAGGAGTCCCCACCGTGAGGACGTAGAGCCTTCGTCCTCCCGCCCAACACTCCCTGCTGACAGGGAGGCTTTCCTCCCCCGAAACACAGGCCAATTGTGTTCGTATAGACGTTGACAAAGCCGGATACACCGCAGTGGATTTGAACCCACAACCTCCGCGGTGGTGGGCAGGCACTTTACCACTGCGCCACCCGAATGCCCAGCAGAAACAGACTGAACTTCTGACATATCAGGACCATGTACCTCCCATCACATGGACTTAACCCATTAAGACCTGAGGCAATTCTTAAAAATGTTTTCTAAATCCTAACAGTTTAAAAAAAAAAAAAAGATTTTTCAAAAATAGCAGATCTACTAGCTCATAGCGCGGCACTCTGTGCCGCGCTATGAGCTTGTATATCTGCTATTTTTGAATAGCCAAAGAAATGTAAAGTGACACAGATACGTTCCAGGTCTTAATGGGTTAATATTGAATAGTGTCACTCCAATAAATGATTGATGATGCACCTCAACAACCAGGCAAAGTAGTCTGAATGTGAAACTCCTTAATAATCAGTAATAGCTAAGGATCATTATGCCGGAGCTAAGGATCATTACGTTTTGTGCGTATGCAAGGAATAAAGCTTGTGATTTGTGTGATTCTTCAGTCTTCCAGCCTATTCCATTTCACATTACATCATACCGCCCACAGTCTTTCAACTGTCTGTCTGCCTCCCTTCATCATCTAATTTCTGGCACATTTTCAAGTCAACCTATCAGTGCCTGAATTATCATTTCAAATCACATTGCTCCCTGAGCCAGCTGAGTAACCAGGAACTTCCTCCACGGAGTTCAGCCGAGGTGTATCATCATCATCAGTGCCCCCTCCTCTCCCTTCTCCTCCTCCTCCTGTCCTGGCGTTTCCCTCCCATGCCTTCGCCACTAGTTTTGGGCGCCCTCCGTTTGCTCCACAACCTCATAACTAACTCTCCCAACGTGCCGCCTGATTGGGTGTAGTGGCTTGCTCGTGACTCACATGTCCCGTGAATCAAATTGTGTGCCCTGTTAGTTAATTAAGTTGCTCACGATGTAGTGGAGGAATGCGGAAGGGACGGGATGGGGCCTCTCTCTCACTCACACGTTACGTAGTCTCTACCTCTGTCCTCCTGAAAGGGCTTGTGTTTGTCTACATGTTGGTCAGAGGAAACTCCCAACAGCATATTTTGTGCTGTAATGCCTGAATACTCACACAGTCACACTTATTTATGTGTAATGAGTGGGTTTTTGTTTTTTACAAAAACACAACATTCTGTAGACTGTTTGTGCTTTGCTACTGTTCATAAGATTTGTACTTATTTTCAGTGTTAAGGAAGCTACTTTGAATGCATAGTATGCAAGCTGACAATTATTTCACACTGGAAGGTGTTGAATAACAGCATAGCTAGCTATCCCTCAGTAGAAAAATACTTTAGTAAACTACTACTACTACTTATAGTACATAGTTCGAGCTACTTATAAAGAAGTACTTTTGTAATATGAGATTCAAACAAAATATACAACAAAATTAAATCACAAGCCAGCAAAAATCCCACTCAGCTGAGTGTAAAGCAAAAAGTGCACATTTTCATGTTCACTTAAACATATGCCCGCCAGTCACACTAAATATCCCAATATCGATGGAAAAGTGCAAAGTGCGACGACAACTCTGGTTTTGTATGTCATGTCCTTCAGACAGTTGCCTTCCAAAAACTAGAGGCTAGGGGGATATTGCAGGTTATAGGCAATGTAAAAAATAGCATGCAACAACTATTTGACCGTTGCTGACAACAACGGTAGGCCTTTGGATGGAGTGTGCAGTTTGAATTGATTTGAATATCGTTGAAACTACTAGTCAACACTGCTTATTTTGTCCAATTTCCTCCTTGCATATTCAAAAGCTGTTTTCCTTTTGAAGTGGAGAATTGCAGACTGGTATCAACTCTTCACGCTGCTTCTCTCCCAGCAAGAGCTTGTAACCTCGACCGTCCGCTTCCCTCTCCCCTGTGTCTCAGCTGCATCCGTCACTGAGAGGACAGCACAAGGGAACATGAGATTAGAAATAACAGTAGGCGAGGTTTAGAAATGGTGAGCTCTTCCATTCACAGAATAACAAGTGGATGCTCTCTCCATGAGCAGGGAACAGATCTATGAACTCATTTGTTGTTGCCAACATCAACAGGTCTTGACAGTGGCTATGTGGGTCCAGTGTTTGGTTTGGGTCTGAGTCTAAAGCAAGAGGTTCTAGGCCTCTCTGGGACCCAGAACTGTTGATGGGAGCTTCAAAGCCCAGCGTGTCACCTCTCCAGCAGCCCCTTGGATTTCTGACTGTCAAAGTAGACGTAGAACAAAGATGGATGAGACAATTGACCTCCACAGAAATATTTCTACAGCTGTTTGTCCCCTCTCAGTCTTTGCAACATCTACTGTAATAGTGATATGTATATTGTTTATTGATATATTTTTCTGTATTCTATATTGTTTCGTATTCTGTGGGGAAGTCCATAAAGCTTAAATACCTTAGTTACAAAGTTGTATATCTTGTGTTCTTTTTTCGCCTTTGGCACTTTGGAATAAGGTTTTATAGGAGGTGTCAGAGTGAAGCTGACACGTGTGAATTACAGTCGGTAGTTCAGATTTATAGCAGCATCGTTTTTATCAGTAGGGAGGCATACTGAAGAGCCAAGAAAAACACCCGCGCCCTAGTTGGGACAGACAGTTTTGAGGATGACTGCGGCGGTAGCTTAGTGAAAAGCAGGGATGAAAACACTTGTTTATGTCGGGACAGGCCAGAAACCACGAGGGTTGGGTTTCTCCTCGCCTTAACACTTCCTTCCTCGGAGCAATCAAATGGGTGTAGGTCCTATGTCGTCTTGCGATTAATCTACAAAGTCGGAGCAATATCATCTGTGCGTGTGCGCTGTGAGCTTTCCTTTTCAACGAGTCGCGGCTGCACATGTAAACACAAATACGGGGTCGCACACAGTTCACATCTGTAGTCGAGCTGCCAAGTGGTGTAAGGCTGCAAGTAAATGTAGTTGCTGAGTCAGGTCATTGCAACACATAGAAATAAATACATTGATTTTACTTTTCTGTTTCTGAGGCTGTACAGCTACCGCAGTTGTCTAAACTTGCCTTGCCTTGTAGTTTTAAAACTAATCCAAAACATATCTCTGCCTGACTTTTTCTTTTCACTATATAAACATAATCATAATCCCCTTTCCCTTATAATTCCCCCAGTGTCCTACAGAACTATTACTGGTCAGATTATCAGAAACATGAGTAGGCCATTTGTTGACTGTCACACCGTTGGCTCGCTTTCCCCCCCAGGTGTCCTTCAACGTGAAAGTGGAGGCCAGGAGCTGCCCTCCGCCCGGCACCGACCAGAGCTTCACCATCAAGCCGGTGGGCTTCAAAGACCGTCTGGAGTTGACTGTGGATTACCAATGTGACTGTGGTTGCAGCCGTACAGCGCAGGCCAACAGCAGCATTTGCAGCTCCACAGGTAACACTGTAACAGGGCTGGAGGTGGGGCTCAAACCAAAGTGAAGAACTCGACCGACACAGTAAAAACCCTCAGGGTTTAAGTGTAAAAATGGACCAAAAAGGACACATCAGGTTCCATTTTTACACTGAGGGTTTTATTATGTTTATTTGGACAACCAACAGTCGGATGAATTGCCGTTCGGCTCTGCACACCTCGGGGTCATATGAGACACACACACACACTGAGTTTGAGACCAAGCGGAAATTTGGGCAGACCAGCGGTTTCCCAGAACAGATACAGACGAATATAGCCTGCGGGTCTGAGAAAGACGCGGAAATTATCCGTGTTCTGGAGATTGTATGCAGAGGCTTCCTGATTGGCCAACCTGACCCATCGGCTTTACTGATTGGCCGAGCTTTGCATATGTTTGTGCTTCATAGTCAACATAAATGGAGCGACTTGCATCGTTCCGGACATGCGTGGCCTCAAGTAGGCCGGCCGTCCTTGTGTATTCTAATCCACCAAACCAAACCTCCACCTACACAGGTACCTACAACTGTGGAACATGTCGCTGTGAGCCAGGCTACCTGGGGGCCCGCTGTGAGTGCCAGGACGGTGAGGCGGGCAGCCGCCACCTGAGCGCCTGCCGGGAGGCAGAGGGCAAGCAGGTCTGCAGTGGCCGAGGGGAGTGCAGCTGCAACCAGTGCCTGTGCTATGAGTCAGAGTTTGGCAAGATCTACGGTAGTTTCTGCGAGTGCGATGACTTCTCCTGTGCCCGACACAAGGGCGTCCTCTGCTCAGGTAAGAAGAACAACACCAGACTGTAAAATCCTGAGTTAATTTAACTCTTGAGGTTATACAAATGGGTCCTATTTGTGCAGTACACTCAAGTAAAATCCTCAGCATTATTGTATCCATTTGTAACTATGTAGATTCTCTTAACACACAGGGAGCACTTGTCTTGCTTTGATTTCCACACTTAATGGTAGCTTGCTAAATGTATTCTTGGTCCACATCCTAGGCTTTTAGCACAATGAAAGTTTATTTTAATAGATGCTTGTATTGGTTCATCAAATCACTCTGATCAATCGAGGTAATGAAGGTTAAAATGTACTTTTGAAATGCTATAACTAATTGTCTGTAAACCTTTCAGTGCCGCTTATGTTTTGGTTAGAAACAAAATGTTTGCCCATGTTGACATATAGACAGCCATGCCTGCCTTGGGTGTGTCTTTGTCTTTCAGGCACTCCCATAAGTAATTTTTGTCTTCAGAGTAAGCTGAAATGCTCACCTGCTTGACTGTTGGCCAAGTTCCTATGAAGAGGCTTAGAAAAGCAGCTGGAGTGGGCTGTTTCTAAACCTACGGCTTGCATTTTATTGTGTCTGAGAGTTGCAATCATCTGTGTGCAGGAAACTTGAAGTAAGCTCAGGATGTTATTTTGCACAGAGATGCTTTGCGAAAGTTAACAACCAGCACCACTAGAACCAGAGACTCTGGTGAGATTAACTTCCCAAACTGCTATTATTCCCCTTTATCTTTATTAATCATGATCTCCATGTTTTCATTTTTCATTTGCATGCTTTATTAATGAAAAATGCATGCACTTACTGATATCTACCACATTTTCTCCCATCTCGATGTCCCTGATTCTGTTTGCTGCTCCGCATAGCTCTGGGACTTGATGAGAGCGGGCAGGTTGGCTCTGCGTATCTGCTCAGCCATACTAAACAGTTGGGTTCCCAGAACATTGGGTCCAAGCCTCTGTGAGTTCTGGGGTGAGATCTACTAGCTGGATAGAGGCCCACTGGCTCATCCCCAAACCAACGGCTGTTCCTCTGAACCCACAGAGAGCGCTTTGTCAGAGTGGGGCCAGCTTTGGTCCTCTCTCCCTTAGCACAATGCATGGCTCTATTTATCTATACCCAGTAGAGGTGCCGTCTTTCGTTTAGTCAGCAGCAACATTGGAAATGCCAGAGAAAACGACAGAGAACAGCCATTTGTTTGTCAGCTGATCAATCATAATCAGTCATTAAATGTTAACACTCCAGTACTTTCTGAAGGCAGGCACTCGCTACACCTCCTATCACAGCATGGCTGGCTCAACATGGAGTTATAATGAGTTCCTAATGATTCCAAAGGGAAACTCCTCCCTCCTCTTCTCAATTCCCTGAATCAGTTAGTTAATTGTCACAAAGTATCTTGTATAAACAGTGTTGTAAAATCAATTCAGTGTTTGCATGAGGTTTTAATGGGAAGGCCTGCTCTGCATCCCTGTGCCCTGTTAAAATGTCTTGTAAATAGAATTGTGCACCACCTAGATTGGTCACGCTCCGCTGAGAGCAGCTCACCTGCAGTGTGTCTGGGAAAAGGGCTGGAGGTGGTTGGGTGTTCAGTCCGATAAATGGCTTAAAGGCTCATCAGGTTTTATTAAAAGGGAAGTCAGCTGGCACTGTGATCTCTGTGCTTTTCTTTTCTCTCAGAGGATTGCTGGTCACCCATAAGATTGTCCCTAGAAGGTCTGAAAGGAGCTGTAGTTTTTTCTGTGCGTCATATTAACTTTGGCAGAAAGCCAACATCCCTTCTATCTGAAACTGCTAATGCGTCTCACACTGATAAATGGATAGGTGGGTGCCAGTTGTGGTGAAAATCTCCAGGGTTTTGGAGAGATTGAGGCTAATAGAAAATGTACCCATGGATACATGGATGTACAACTGCTGTGGCAGTTCCTCCTCAGTCAGTAGGGCCCTCCATTGACTTCTGTAGCTCAGCCTGTCTGATTAGATTGCTGTGTCAGTGGGCCAAAAGTCAGGCACAGACTGCTGCAAGGTGGATTCTGGTTTACAAATAAAAGACAGCTGGTTACACAGGAGCATGCCTGGACTCCTCCTAAAGCTACTTCAGGGTGGTTCAATTTGGCTGAACCGTCTCTTTACTGCAGTTTATTTAAACACAGATGCTTGTGCCTTACACCACTTAGTTTGTCCCCTCTGAAATGTCTGTGAAATGTTTCATCGTTATTTTGTGTTTAGTCACATAGCATATTGCCATTTAGGTCATGAGATAATGATGTGTATTGGTATTGGACCATATTGAGTCAGTTATTTTGTCCTATATTGGTTTGCGTTTACTTTATTGTGGTGTTTTATGTTTGTGGAAGAGTCCTTTTCCTTCTATCTCCCAGGCTAGACTCTTTTGATGCTTTTAGCAGCTGTGCAAGCTGGTCAGGGTTGAATGTGAGGACACAACAGAGGAAGCAGGCCACACTCCACAGTCCACACCCAGTTGTGGCTCAAATCTGTCGGCCTGGCTGGCTGGCTGTTGGGCTCAGCTGTAAAGGCATTGTGGTGACATGAGGTAGTGGCCAGCCAAAACCTCTGTAACACTCTGCAAGAGTGTCTTTATAGACCAGGGAGTTTGTCACCACTAATACAATACTGTCTGAAACTTAACTGCAAACTCTTATCAGATGGAACCTAGTTTGTAGAAATCTGAGGGCAAGAATAGGCTGCAGCAATTCATATTTATTTCATGGACATGTGCTTCCTTTTAAACTACACTCTCAAATACAGACTCATGTAAAACTTGTTATTATGGCCACTGGGCAGGAGTTGTGATAAACTCAACATTTATTTTAGTCCTCCTCCCATCCATCCTCGTCAAATTTATTTTCGTCAGATTTGTTTTTGTGATGGTCAATCTTGACAAGCTATCTTTGTGCCAGCTTAGGTAAACTCACCATTCTTATCTTTCACAGCTGTGCTCAGCCGTATGCTGGTCGATGAATGGAGGAGATAGCTGTGTTTTTTTTTTTTTTTTACTTTGTATTCTCGAGTTGGTTTTTATTAAGGTGGTTGTTCTCCACTGTTGTTCTCCACCAGTAGCTGACTGTGTTATGTTAGTCCTCTGTACATCAGACCAATATTGACATTGATTGTGGTTCCCAAACCTTTTGGCCTGTGCACCCCCTTCTACATCCCCAATGCCAGACACCTTAAAAAAATACAACCTACTCTATTCATAGCTGCATTAACTTTATATTAAATTGCAACTCCTCTTTCAGGATTTTTAATTTTTTTGATTTTTTTGGGCAGTGAAACCGCCCCTATATGTGAGGTTTGGACATCGACATTCGCTGCACTGTGATTGGCCACCATTGTACCCCCCCCACCCATTGTACCCCCCCAACCCTGCGCTGTGATTGGCCACCATTGTACCCCCCTAACCCTGCACCGTGATTGGCCAATCACAGTCTATTCAGGACTGTGATTGGCTAGTGAAACATGACACATGTGCATAGCCCTATAAATAGGACTATGCACTGAAAAAAAACACATTTATGTTTTTTTTTAAGTTAGGGGTGTACAATGGTTGGTCCACAATATTACTTTTCTTCCATCACTTCTTCCATCACTGTGATGACCACTGTGACCACACCGCCCACTTCACACTGGGTGTGATTTTAGATTTCTTTGGGCTATTCAAAAATAGCAGATGTAAAAGCTTGTAGATCTGCTATTTTTGAAAAATCGTGAAAATATGTGAAAATCTTTGAATATTATATTTTTTTAAAGCGAACATTTGTGACTCAAATCTTTGCTTCTGGGGGGTCCCTGGAACAAAATATTTTTGGGGGGTCCGCGGCCAAATACATATCATTTTGGGGGGTACTTGACATAAAAAAGTTTGAGAACCACTGATGTAGCAACATGTAGGTTTTTTTCAGGAAACTGTTAGGATTTAGAAGACATTTTGTAGAATCGGCCTCAGGTCTTAATGGGTTAAATCTGTGCGATGCTTTCATGCGTCCGAGCGTGTTTGAACGCCTGACCAGCGGAGGTATAGGGTTTGTGTAGTGTTTTAACCACATTTAACCCTGGCGTCCCTATTTTGTGCACGCCATTTATTTATTTTTTCCCACCAGGTCTCGGGTCCTGCTGAGGGGTATTTTCACTGTTTCTCTCTTGCTCCTTTGTTGATTTTCTTTGTGGGCTATTGTTTTTTTATTTTTTGTTCAGTTCATGACTGCCAGTTCCCACCTGATATTGTGTGGGAGTTCTGACCGCTCCAGACGGTACTGAATAACCGCTAGCTTGCACAAGGTCTTCAGACTAGGACTTAAGTCTAAGATGTACAGGTGTGTGTTTTTCTTTTTTTTAGATCCCCCAAAAAGGATAATTCGATCTCCCACCATGCAACAGCACATCCTGAACATAAGTGGGCCTTTCCCCTTGGGCCCAACCTTCTTCCGGGAGAAGGTCTCTGGGTTGAATTTGAAGGCCCTAGGCTCTCGCCCTAAGCCCTCGCCACCATATATGTACAGCTCTCCATTGTACGCAAAGGCTGAATGACCCCCTGCCATGTCCTTTGGAGGAAGCTGTGCAGAAGGCGTGTTCAGCCAGCAGTTGGTCTCTGTGTCAAACACTCTGATGCTGTCATACCACAACAATTGCCCATCGTAGCCCCCATATAGAAACATCTTTGTCCCGATGATGGTTGCAGAGTGACATCTTAAATCAGGTGGTGGAGGTCCTCTGGTGTTAATTAAAGACCAGACCATTGTGCCGGTGTCCAACTTGTGCATGTCATTAGTGTATCTATAATAGTTGAATCCTCCATAGACATACATGACCTTCCCCAAGACACATGCTGAGTGACCCTCCCTTCCCTCTGGACCATTCCCGGGGCCAGAAACCTTAAGCCATCCGTGGGTGTCGACATCAAATGCATAAAGCACGTTGCAGTAGGGCTTCCCTCCTCCCCAGATGTAGATGGTATGTTCTATCAGTACAGCTGTGTGGCCCGTGCGTCTGGATGGAACCTCAAGGGGACGTTTTCCATTTCCAGGTGTCTCTGGAGGCACCTCCCTCCAGCATAAAGACACTGTGTTGAAGACATGTACACCAATCTGTGGAACTCTGTCCTTCACGTTACTGCACCCTCCAAAGGAATACACTTTGTTTCCCACGGCAACGGCAGCAGCAGCAGCAGCACTTTTTGCAGAGCCTTTGAGATGCACGGACCAGAGAAACATTTCTAATGGAGGCAAATAGATCAAACGGGCTTAATATGTCGTTGCTCTTTAAACTTACTAGAGTTCTTTTGTTCGTGCGACCACTTATATTGGCACAGTCGCACAAACGTCATGGGAGGTCTGATCAATCCATGACGCAGATGCGTATTGATCTCCTAATATGGTCATTTGATTGCCATGGCAACCCCAGCCCATACACAGCACATTAACGGACAGTGCCAGCAGGAACCGAAACGGGTCCTTCAGGGTGAAACCACAGAAGAACCATTTTTGGTTCCAGAAGTAAGATTTGGTTAAGACCAAGATTCTTTAAAGAACCGTTTTTGGGCGGTGAAACCGCCCCTATATGTGAGTTTTGGATATTTGCACACCAAATCCTGCGCTGTGATTGGCCACCAGTGTACCCCCCTAACCCTGCACCGTGATTGGCCAATCACAGTCTATTCAGGACTGTGATTGACCAGTGTCACATGACACATGTGCATAGCCCTATATAAGAAACCATAACTTGAAAAAAAACCATGAATTTGTTTTTTTCAAGTTATGGTTTCGTCCATCATAAAGAGTGTTTCAATAAATGTATTTATTTTTTGTACATGATTGGTTGACTCCATTCAGTATTGTGATTAGCTAGCAAGACACCGCCCACTTCACACAGGGTGTGATTTTTGGGCGGTGAAACCGCCCCTATAAGTGAGGTTTGGAAAAATGTACAAATATCCTGCGCTGTGAAACCGCCCCTATAAGTGAGGTTTGGAAATTTGTACAATTATCCTGCACCGTGATTGGCCAATCACAATCTATTCAGGACTGTGATTGGCCAGTGTCACATGACACATGTGCATAGCCCTATATAAGAAACCATAACTTGAAAAAAAACATACATTGTTTTTTTTCAAGTTATGGTTTCGTCCATCATAAAGAGTGTTTCAATAAATGTATTTATCTTTTGTACATGATTGGTTGACTCCATTCAGTATTGTGATTAGCTAGCAAGACACCGCCCACTTCACACAGGGTGTGATTTTTTTTTTAAGTGAATCACACATTGTTAGCCTCGGAAACCCAGGCTTTTTTTTTTGTTACAAAAGAAAAAAAGCCTGGGGGAGCCATGCAGGAACGATGGTCTTGGACCTTGTTATCTCCTAACCAATCAGAGTGCAGAGGGGCGTCGCTCTAAATTTGGTGACGTCAGCGTGCTCCGTGCACAGGCCGAGGGGGGGAGGGGAGGGGAGGCGGGGACATAGATTGGTGAAGCAATAGGAAGCCACGCACAAATCCGGGCGGCTGTGTTTGGGTCCGCCCTTCAAGACCATGGATTGAGCTCGTAGCCTCAGGCTACACATTGTTGACTCCATTCAGTATTGTGATTAGCTACTGTAGCAAGACACCGCCCACTTCACACTGGGTGTGATTTTTCTATAATTTTTTGATATCCACTGCCGGACATCCTTGATTTTAACCAGTTCTGCGTATTTGCATGAATGACCTACATGATAGGCTGCCACAAGCTACATGCCAGGTAGTTAGGCTGCTGGCAGCAAGTCAACTTTTTAAACGTTTACAAATGATTTTCTTACATTTATAATTATATATAATTTAAAAAAAATTAATGTATTGGTTATTGTTTTTCTTTTTAATAATAACCAGCACCACGATTACGCTATTAATGTCACGCAACTTGCGCACCCCTGGGTGTGCACGCGCCACAGTTTGAGAATCCCTACTATACACTACGCAGGCTGACTGCAGTAAAGACATCTGGGAAGTTGGGAACACAACCAAACGGTGGAGGAAGTTGATGTGAGGATGCAAGATAAACGTTCAGTCTTGTGCCTCCTTGGCATGGAGGATCTCTCAGGATTGTCCTGTTGTGAGCCCTACATTTACTGCCACCTCTGCTGGCCGGCCCTCAGAATCATGAATCAGTCTCTAAAGTTAGCTGCAGTCTTGACAGGTTGGAGATGTGGTGGGAGTTGCAGTGTCAGTGTCCTCTTAATAGGTCTGAGGGGGAGGGAAGGTATGAGAGGAGGCTGGAAGTGGGGAAGCGTCGTAGGGGTGGGGGAGTGCTGGGTCAGCTGACCTGTATCGGGAGACTGTCTGTCTCTGTATGCCATCGTAATCTTATCCCCAGTATCTCCAAGGCCATCCCTTCAGGTCTTTCTGTCAGCGTTCGTATCTCAGTCTGTCTGTGGGCAGCCCTGAATGCTTGGTGTGTGTGTTATAATACAGTTGAAGGTAATTTTCAAGCCTTGGTTTTGTTTGCGTGAGTGTGTGTGCTTCCAAATATATATATATATATATATATATATATATATATATATATATATATATATATATTAGAGCATAATCCAGTCAAGACATGCAGGGATAAGTCGCGTGCTCCATTTGCTCCATTTACAAGGCCTCAGTAAATCTTGACTTTGTAGTCCTCCTGCCCCCCCCCCCCCTGACATCTCCACAGCGAGCTCTGCAGCTGGTTTTAAATAATGATCTAAGCGCTCAACAGTCTCCAATTGCCAGAAATAGCATGGCCTTATTTTCCAGACTGGCACACTTACCCGCAAACCCTCTTTTAACCCATAAATAAATGTGCTGTCTCAAAGATCTGGCGTGTGTGTGTGTGTGTGTGTGTTCGTGTGTTCGTTCATTTGGAGGATAAATGGGAACACATGTGTTTATTAATGTTTAGGCCTAGCGTGACTGTGCTTCATGCAAGTAGGAGCTGTCCTCAGGCTAGCAGTGTCTTCGTCATCATTATTGTTTTTGTTTTGACCTTCACCTAACGACTGCAATAATATGCACATTTACTCATTGATTCTTCGTTTTGTCAGCGTATATCTGGAAATCAAGTCTAACAGCAGTCTACTCTAGATTGCAGGCGGATTAGTATGGACGTTCCAAGTTGTTGGTCTAGCCAGAGCACGGACATGTTGAAACACAAAGTAATACTCTTATTGTCAAACATTCGACACTGTGCAAGTATGTCTAGCTCCTGCCGCTTCCGTGACTCTGTCTAGAAGAACTTGCTTGTAGTCCTGTGTGAGCTACTAAAGACTAAAACAGTGGTTTTCAATCTTTTTCCTGTAAAGGACCCCAAATTCATATGTATTTGACCACAGACCCACATTTGAAAAGATTTTGTGCTAGGGACCCCCATAAGAGAAGATTTGTGTTAAAAATGTGCAAAGTTTTTGTACTTGATCTTGATCGAAATTGATCTAAAAGACTGTCCCACACATAACTCAGTGGAAGGTAATTAGACTTGACTTTCTTAAAAGTCCTATTCTGAGGTTAAGCCTGGTCGTAATTGAGCTGCCAGTTTGAATACAATGTTCTGATGGAGGATGAAGTTCATCAAGTGACTTGGTTTCAGTGGCTGTGGTGAACATCAGTTGTTGTTAGTAGCAAAACATGCAGTAATTAGTGAGTCTGTTCTAAGTTCATTGGCTGATTGCCATTCATGCACAGCGCCTTTTGGTTTCTACAAAGATGATGTACTACTCTTCTCAAAAAGTAATAATGTGATATTTAAATAATTAAATTGTATTGAAATATTAAACATATTTAATAATATATTGTTAGATTTATTGTCATATTACCCTTGTTAGACCTCCCCGAGGTTGCGTAATAGGCTGCCATGCTGTGTATAAACCACACTTGTCTGTGTGAGTGGAGATAATATACGATTGATTGATTGATTGAATGATTAAAGTGTCTTGCTTCTTTAGAAGCCCAGCCTGTATGGGATTGACACATTATATGGTACATTAATCTAGCTATCTATTTAATACAGTACACTTGAAGCATTAACATGTACAGTACTTGTTGCATATACAATGTATGGCACACACACTAAAGTGTGGAGAGATTTAGTTCTAACTTGGACTTAAAGAGGGACTTTAAAACTCATACTTAAACTCTGGTCATAAACAAAGAGTATTTGGCCTTTATTAAACACATTAATAAAAAATCAGTTCATGCCTTTGGCCAAGTATAGCAGCAGGCATAGAGCAGTGCAGGTGAGACTAAAGAAATGCATTTGCACATATACAGTATATTTCACTATCTGTATTTATCTGTATTATGCTAAATGTAAAATCTGTATCAATGAACACTGAGGATTTTACTATATATGGTTTAGACGGGCAGTTAGAAACATTTAAAACATGTGCCACTAATTTCCTCTTGCGCATAGATAAAGTTAATCAACGATTAAATAGGTCACGTCTGTCTTTAGATAAATTAAATAAATGTTAAAGCTCATCCAGGCCAACCTCCTGTCCATGCCATCTCAAATCAACAAATTACGAGAAAGGATCAAGCCCTGCCCCTCAGCAGAGGACGAAATGCAGATTAGTTGAAGTGGGTTTCAGCTTTCAAACTAAACTCTTTTCAACCCTTTGACTTTGACTGTTAAGCCTCCCCACGCCTGTTATTGTTTTCATATGAAAACCCCCCAGATACCCTGCGAAGATCTACCAACTCTTAGATGGTCACACATGCATGGAACTAGGATTAGGCATTGTGGTGGGGTTTATTGAAGTCCCACCTGTGATGTAGTAGCAGCTACGTGAGCGCCACCTGTTCTCCTAGTGATCAGTCCCTTGGCCCTGAGGTAAAGCAAACACTGCATGTCACCTCCACTCCACCCTCCATCCACCCCTCCCTTCCACTTTTATAGACTTGACTGAACCTGACCGTCACAGACAAAAGCCCCACAGAGCTTGCTCAGCATGGTATCATTTTCTCAGCTCTTTCCCACATTAAATGCAGCACATATGATGCCCCACCCCTCCTCAGCCCTATCGTTTCGGGCGGTAAGGCACCTTGGAGCCTTGCAGGTGTTACGTTGCACTGAAATTGTAGTGTGCTGAATATCTTTCACTCTCCCTTTCCTCTTTCCCTCCCTCACTGATTCCTGCTGTTGCTTTCATTGTACCATCTGGGTACACTTGACGTGGGTGCCACTTCGGGACATTTGTGTGTTTGCGTGAGTTACAAACGAGCTGGCAATGTGAAAGATGTAACTGAAACATGACAAAGAATCGGGAGTAAATGGAACCAGCCCCATGGACGGGTTGTGTGTAAGAAAGGATTAACGTACCACATTACAGCTGCAGGGCACCTCTTTACACTTCAAACACATTGGGGCACAGAGACATACCACCGCCACATCACGCAAATCTGAGGTTACTGGCCCCAAGGCAGGGCTCGCGTATAAAGTTATCATTTCTGCTTTGACTTGACATACTCTTTTATGTGGGATATACATATGGTAGCAATAGATGTATTTATGCCTTTGTGGTTGCTTGTGCATCAGCCATCATCATCATCACCGTGGTTGGACAGGTAACCCATAGTTAGGGGTGAGCCATAACCAGGCTACTTAGTGTAACCAAATGATGCATTGATGTTGCTCATAGAGGATTGTTTTGTCAACATGCAGCGTTTCCCCTATTATGACGTTCTAGCAGCGGTGGTGAATTTGTATTGCGCACGGTTTTATTTTTTTTTCATTCAAAATAAGAAGTCGGGTGTCTTTGAGATTGACGGGTGTCGTGGAGTCACGGTGGCCCTGTGCACAGCTTCCAGAACACTTTACTTATGGGCTATACTGAGGCTTCTATCTTTGTATGCAAGATCATTATTAAGATGATCTTCCATCTTTATGTCACAGACGTTACATCAAATTAATATGTTTGATGTAACGTTAGCCACTTAAAATACGTTGTTGAGCGGAATCCCTCGGGGCTCTATAGTAGGGACTTTTCTGTTTTCACTCTACATTAAATATAATATTACGTTTTCCTAGATTACGGATGCTAAGGTGTAAGTGGTTTAATTTATCGCGCAACAGTGTTGCTTTCTTGACAAAAAGAACAAATCTGCAAGATATCAACTTGCTGTCTTTTGAGTGAAGTTGCAGGACTCGCTTCAATGTTTGCTTCAATGTTGACTTCTACCCGGTGCTTGTTGTAACGTGATTTAATATGCTGAGATGATCAGGTAAGCGTGAAGTTAATTGACCTGAATATGAATTATGAAGCGATATGCTGTTCTGTATGGCCAATAGACGGATCCCCAGGGAGAGTGAGTATAGCCTACAACACTCCCATGGACTTCTGTTGTAAATGGAAATTATTAACACAATATTCAAACATTTATTGCCAAAACCAACAAGAATAATGCTTAAGTAATGTGATCACGTCACGTTGAGATCAAAGAGTGTTGTAACTCTTTCAATGGGACTGGCTGGAGCCCTCTCGTCTCCTGTCCTGTCCTCTCCTCTCTGCTTTGTTTCTGTCTGTCTCACAAGTTTGTAACTGGATAGGAAGTGTCCATACTGGTAGCACAAAATAATGTAACTTAAGGTGGGGCACCTCTGCTGAATGCATATAGGAGAAACACTGACATTTGAGTGCCACGTTAAGAACTCAATTCACCCCCACAATGCGAGTATCTGTGCCTGTGAAACGTGGGCAGCTTATGGCATCAGGTGAGAAGGGCTGGTGTTTGGTTTTCATTTTGTGGGCTCTGCATCTGTTTGAAGAACTCACTGTGAAGTCAGGCCAGCTTACGGACAGCTCAAAGTTCTGGGTGGTTCTGAAGCATTAGTACTCCCCTAGAGGTTGCTGCTCTTGCGTTTGGTTCCATTCACCAACATAATATCCAATAATTGTTTTAACGGTTACAAATGTTGAACAGCTGTGTAAATCTTTGTTTGCTTACTGTTGGAAGCATGGTGTGCGGACCCCGGGGTGCACTGCTGCTGCTGTTGTTGACCAAATAAATATTAGGCTATGTGAAGCTTCTGGCTCTTTCTGTGTGTGGAATGGGCTAGAGAGCAGGCCACCTACAGTATCTACGGTCTTGGATTATATACTGGCATAGAGACGGACAGAGAGGTACCCAGGACTAATAACCTGTGGCACACTTTCTCATGGAGTTTCACCACATCCACTCACACATAAGCTATCCTCTCCATAAAGGAGCCAAGCAGCTTTGTCAGCTTGCTAGCTAGTGTTCTGCATGCATTGAGATATGTCAGTCCTGCATGTCTGATCATGATCTTCAAGGTAGACCAATAGAGATCATCCTGGCACTGATGTGTTGAGGCCTCAGAGGAACTTGTTCAAATAACGCTTAAAAGAAGAGCGTTTCTGTCTCGGTTAGCCACTGGAAGGAAGTGAAAAGAGGCATTGTGTGTGTGTCACCCAAATCTAGACTGGCATTTCTCCTGCCTTTTTGGTTGGACACAAGTTTGACCGTATCAATTATCCTTCCTTTTTTTTGTGATACTTAACTCTCTCAGTGCCAATGAAAAAAAAAAATTATTGCGAACTTTCTTCTTTTTTTTTTCAAAGTAAAAAAAAAGTGCTTAGGAAGCGAGATACAGCCTTTTTCAGTTATAGGTTAAACAAAGAGTGGATGGAGCTGCAAATCTTCAGATAATGATATCTATCTGAACACTTTTTTCAACCAAAAAAATAAAAAATAAAAACATTTTATTTTATTTTATTTATTTTTTAAACTCGGGATTTCTCGTTCTGGCACTGAGGGTATAACCCTAAAACTCGGGATAACTCGGGGTCTGGCACTGAGAGAGTTAATGGCAACAGTTGGCAACTTTTAACCCTAACCCGTTTGCTTGAGTGACATTTTCATTACTTTCACTTTATCTTTTGCATAAGCACATTTTGCAGATAATTAGGAGCTCACTATCAGATCTGCACCCAGAATAAGAAGTGTAATTAATGTCTGCCGGATTTATACTTGGTTGCATAGCGTTTGCGCATCTGAAAATAGATGATCTCACTGCATCGCACAACGCGATGCAGTGTGAGCTTGTAGATCTGCTGTTTTCGGTGCACATGCAAAACTAAGTATAAATCAGGCTTAAGAACAGGTCACCACCATAGATCCACCGCCACCATGTCTAACTCGCAGAGACAAACATCGCAACCATCACTGTCATCACACACACACACACACACATACACACACACACACACACACACACACACACACACACACACACACACACACACACTCTCCCGTGGTTAAAAGTCTCTTTCAGATGCCTCAGTGTGTCAACACACAACATGCAGACTCAGCTACTTTTAGGTACATCATCAACGTCAGCGCAAAATAGTAGGTTGCTTTTGGTATGTACTGGCCCTAATCACTGGATCTCAGAGGTGTATTTGACCCTTGACTCATTATTTTATATAGTCTTTTACCCTACACTTAACTACAAGTTGCATACAGAAGGAGTGTGTTCAGACATCAAGTGATTGAAGAGAATGCCAAAGTAAACATTATTCTCCTGGTCAGTAATAACTATTGTCTGTCAGTCATACGATGTGAGCCGTGCAAAATCACACGTGTCGGAGCCACCGATGTCCATAATTACACGAAATCTGACCTCGTGCTATGTTCTTTTAGTTTTAATAAGCTCTCCTGGCTGCTTATTTTGAAGGTCAGCAGTGGCCTGCTATCAGTGAAATAATATTCTTTTGCTGGCTCACAAAGATAACCTAACCATTGTGGTTGTGGCTATTTTGAGGTTTTGCCCCCCTCTCCTACATTTCTTATAGCCTACATATTGACTATGTATTTATTTCTGATGACGAACAGTTTGACTTAGCCTACAAGAGAGAGCTTGTTGTGCCTGCATATTTTAACAGCCCACATTTTTTGGGGCAGTTTTCTCCTAACATAAAGAGAGAGAGACATGCAGATTGGGCAGTAATATAGTTGTTGTGAATGGCTTGGCATTGGGAGAATACCAGCCACATCTATGAACACTATACAGAACACACACGACAGAGCAAACTTGAATAGGCTACATGGTTGGGCGCCGTTGGGCTTAACTGAAGCATATGGAGTTGGTTGATAGAGAAATATAAAATGGGTTACTTACTTATCATTGCCGGGTATACCTTGTATATCCATATTTCAACTTTTTATGTTGCAAATGTCTCAATCTGTTCAGCTGTTTTTGAAATAGTTTAAAAGTTAATGTTAAAGTGGTTAAGTGTGTAGGTTTTATAAATATTGCACCAATGAAAAGTATTAACAAAAACTTGAGACTAAATAATAACTACATTGGATCCATTGTTTTTCCAATTTCCTGAAAAGTAACGGTTTTGGGCATACAAGGTTTCCTCCCGACAGTGACGTTATGTGGTACTGTACGTGTTCAATTCTACCACAGTATTGTTGTGTCACAAGTGATTTACAAATGACCCCTCCTTGTAATAGAAAAACAAGTGTTTTAGCCCTGCTAGCAGGGATCGTGATGTCTGTCTCAAACAAGATATTTCAAAAACTGCTGACCAGATTGTCAACTGCCCTGAGCAGCGTATGTAATGCCTCTTTGACTGCGAGTGCTGTTTCAGTGGAATGGGCAGGTTTGAATCCTGTCTGCTTAGAATAAAAACAGTTGTTCTGTGAGAGGTGGAGAGAGAGCTTGTTAGAAACAACACGTTAAAAGGGTTTGGAAAGAAAATAAAGTAAGTCATACTGGTCTATAATGCTTGATGCTGTTTCTTGAGGAGTGGAGTAACTTTGCCTGACTTGAAGACAGATGGGACGCAACCTGAGGTTGTGGATGTGTTGCTGATGGTGGTAATGAACAGGAGTAGATCAGGGGATCAATGGTCTAGAGGACAGGTGGATGGTCTGGAAGTTTCAGAAGCGTTAGAGGAGTAAAGGAACACAGGCATGGAATGTTGTGGGTTAGCGTTAGGTCGGGTCAGTTAAAATGATTGGTTAGTGGGTCGAAGGAGCTTCTAATATCATCGACCTTCTTATCAAAGTAGGTGATGAAAGCTTCATTAGAGAAGGATAAGTGAACCAGTGGAGGGGGTTAGGAGAGAAGACAATGTTAAGAAGAGCTTCCTTGGGTAACTTAGAGGCAGACTGAGCACTTCCTGTCAGCTGCTCGGAGACGTGTTGGCTCAGCTCTGAGGGCCTCAGATAACCAAGGAGCTGAAGGACACATGGTGTGGTGAGAGAGATCGAGAGAAGGTTACAAAGTGTTGGTTGGAGACGTGAAGGGGTGTAACGGAGAGGTTAGAGGGGGAGCATGATGTAGAGAAGTCCAATACATTACCAGCTCTATGAATAGGAGGGGATAAGGACAGTTTTAATGAGGCCAGAAGAGAATAAACATGAAGATACTTGTCCGTGGGTGGGTTGGAGTCGCCTTGTAGAATGAGGAGTGCCATCTTTCCGGGAATGAGCAGATAATAGTATCCAGCTCTTCAAGGAAATCCCCTAGGTGTGATAGAGCACAATGATGAAAAGAGGGATAGAAATTGTAAATGTATGCAAGGGTGTGGTTGGCTCTTTGACTGTCAGAAATAAAACATCATTTTGCCACGCCACTGCCGGCAATTTTCGAGTGTTTTCACTCACCTTTGAAAAATCATAGAATATTTATCTCCGGTATGATCGATCTCCCAATCACTTTAACCCATTTTGGGTGGGAACCCCTATTTGTAACTATACCTTACAGGACGGGAACCCCTTTTGGGGTTCTTGTTGCTATGTACAGTATACAGCAACATACATTTGTTGTAATTTTTGAATAAATATTAGAAGTTTTTCAGAAAACCTAGGTCAGGATTTAGAAGGCATTTTTAGAATCGGCCTCAGGTCTAAATGGGTTAAAAGACATATCCGAGTCTCATAGAATCGGAAAAAAAGCTAGCGAGCCACTGCGATCATCCATTCCATATTTGTGGCCAGTTGAATGTAACACAAACAGTGGAAAAGCCTCCATTCTTCCAGATCGAATTACAAGGGAGAGAACGGGCTGTTTGTTTTGCGATCACGTGACCCACTGCTCCTCTCCTTCACAGAGAGCCAAACGGTGACCCATAGGCGAGCGAACAGCGCCATCTAGTGGAAAACCACTGAAAACACACATCTCGTCATTGGCACTGTGAGCCATTGCAAAATATGAGAGAAATCTCGCCATTGGCAGTCAAAGAGTTAAGGTGAGGGTAAGGATCTTGAAGGGCAGTTAGTCAATGAGGTTGTTGAAATTGGGTACAGGTTCAGGAGTCACAACACAATCGATAATCTATAATGTGTGTGTGTGTGCGTGCGAGACAACTAGTGACATTGCATTTCAGATGAACACTACAGGAGCTCATGGAAGGAGTCAGTGTATCAGCTCCTCACTTTGCGTCTCTGTTTTCCTGTGAGCTGCTGGAAGCTCCAGCTTTGTTACATCTGGCCTGGATGATCTGAGCAGATGTTGTTGCTGCAGCGTTCTTTTTGCCTCCAGAACTGATGGCACTGTTCCACATTATATGATCCACTTTTAATCTCAAAGCATAAAACTCTAGCCTCTGTGATACACAGACTATGTCTGACTGCAGTTTTCTTTTCTTTTTTACCCTCCCTAAAAACCCAATTAATCTCATGCAGTATTATTAGGAATATTAAAACTGAATGACATTTATTACCACTCCCACGTCCTCGAAGCATATCTCCCTCTCCAGTGCAGCAGAGTTGGATCAGACAGGGGATGACCTTGGAGGGTTTTGAGACGGACAGAAGATTCTGTTTTGTTGTGTCTCTCTTCTTATCTCCTGAATGTACGAATGTGTGATGGCCTTTTGAACTGAAAGAGGATTAGTTCTATGTTTGAGCCAAACAGAGGCAGTACATGAGTGACAACAGAGAAGAGGCGTTGCATCGCGTTGTGGGCTTGTAGATCGGCAATTTTCTGTATTTTTTTTCAACCCTAACCCTAATATATTGTATAAATAGATCTGTCTCACTTAACATTCTGTAACATTGTGAAAATGCATTTTCCTTGTGTGGCTTTGTGTGCCATTAAGTGTTGAGTTGAAGTAAAAAGCAGCTGAGGAGGAGTGCTTGTTTACAGAAGACGCTGTCACTCTGAGGTTTATCAAGGCTAAAAGCCTCTCTGTCAGTTGTTTTTGAGGTTTTATCTTTGCTGTGAAAGCATCGCTTTTCTTTTCCATCCCTCATTTGGCAGTCTTATCTGACTGGGAGTGCGATGCTTCGCTGCGATGTGCTGCTGTGTAACTTTTGATGTGTGTGCGTGTCTGTGTCTGTGTCTGTGTGTGTGTCTGTCTGTCCACAACAGAGACTGTAACCCAAAAGGAGACCCTGCTAAAGTAAACTGCTAGCCACTTTAGCATAGCACGGACTGCCGATCACGTTTTCCCCGCAAAGCATGATGGGGTCTGTTGTTTATTACCTTTGTTCTCTGTCAGACTAGTACAACACAAAGTAGTCTGAGCTAACACTTTGAGGTTATGACCAAAGAGTCTTGACGACACATATAATCTAATCCCCACAGCCTACTGTATAATTAAGCCATGTGGTTTTTGGTGACATTGTGTTCTGCTGTCACGGCTTTCATTAAATTCAGTCTTCCCAGGCTCTGGGAGGGGCGCTCTGCTACAATAGATATATCTAGGTCTAGGCCTAGCCTGTCTGAAATTAATGTTCAAAGAACCCCACCAGTTCTCTTTCTTTTTTTTCCTTTTATTAAATTTCAGACCAGAACCAACTACACCCAGACTATTTAAATGGTATTTCACATTGTGTGTGTAGTCAAGTGTATTTATAGTCTGGTATACAACAACTCTTTGTGATGTCGTTCAAAAAGAGTGCATCTAAATGAAAAATATGATATCCTATAGTTCATGATTATGATGTCTCAGTCAGTCACACATTCTTTTTCTAATTCTAACCATGGTCTGATATTTTAGGACCTGGCTGTCAAATCAAATCAGGAGATGTTTATTGGGCAGTAGATTTCCTTCCAAATTCCTCACGTGAACCCTGCTAATTCAAGCACACCACAAATATTCCAAATATTCAAAGTACTGTTTTGTTTTGTTTCCTCTCCTCCAACCCCGCTGACAGCAGGAAGTACAGCTATGCTTCTGACTAACAGAGACCTGAGTGGTCAGAGGGCATGTTTTCTATTGGGAGACACACACACACACACACACACACACACACACACACACACACACACACACACACACACACACACACACACACACACACACACACACACACCCCCCCCTCTGGGACATAGTTGGCTCTCTGGCTGCCAATGGAGGAAGTCTCTCTCTCTTTCTCTGTCAACATTGGGAGGGAGAGGGGAGCTTCTATTCACATAGAAGAGCGTGCCATTCCCTCTGCATTTAGCCTCACAGCATCACACCAGCCCTTCCCTCTGCATGTAGCCCAACAGCATCATACCAACATTCCATGATCTGCATGTAGCCTCACAGCATCCCACCAAGGATTCAGGATGAGGGTTGCTGAGTTCTTCAGGGCAACCCAGTGACCAGCAGCTCTGTGGGGGTCGTTCAGTCCAGTCCAGATAAAGAATTCAGACTTAATGTAAATAGGAAAACTGTGTCTTCTTGGAGTGTGTTTAGATTGAGAGGCCATTGGTCTGTGTGTAAACACTGTAATCTCACTACCATTATTGTTCTGGTAATATGTCGATTTTTCAGTTGTAGACAAAAATTTGGATCCCATAAACGCCATCCCCAATGGCTGATGTTTTCACCAATGAACAGTATAACTGGAGGGTTGAGTGAATTATATTCAGTCAAGAGGGTAACGCCTGTAGTTGTAAGATGGTGTCTAAATTAAGCATCAGCATTATGCTTTGAACTAGACACATCTGCGCTCTTCTTTCTTTCTCTCTCTCTCCATCTTGAAAAGAGATGAGATGCGCTGATGATGAGTCAAGTACCCTTTAGACATTCTGAAGTGGCAAGCAGGAATTATTTGGAAATGCAGTCAAGAGTGCGGTTGGATTGGACCTATAGTTTATTTTGTGGGCTTCTTGTGAAACATGCTGCATGGGCTTACTTTCTCCTGTTTATTCTGAAGCCACTTTCTTCTCATTACTCATTGACATGCCGTTGTCAGTCGCTTCTAATAATAGCCTGGCCTCTTGTCTCCTTAACATTTGCCCAGTGTACTGTACATTTGGTTTCATGACTTGGGCACTGGGTAGCGATGATGATGATAATGTGTAAATATATATGTTCCTAGTCCTGGCTTGCTTTGGCTCAGAAGACTGAACTATGCTCTAGATTCCATATTTATCCTTACATAAAGTCAGAAAACCGAGACATATTCAAACACACAGAGAGCCTATAATTCACTCAGTCTTACACATTCTGGGGGCCAGTGCTTTGCGGACTGGGAATGCTTATCACCAGCCAAGTAAAACTCCTCAGAGCATATACTGTATGCTTACATGAAGACAATTGTTTACGTAGGTATGTGTGTGGAAGTGATTGAATATTGCCTGTGAATAGTATCGTAGTTAAGGTTGAATCATGGAGAAGTGAAAAGCAGGGCAATGAGGCCATTAGACCTTACTGTAAATTTGTGTCTGTATGGGTTAGACTTGGTTTGGGGCCATCTGCAGTTTAGGCTCTGAGTTATGATGGCTGTCATGTCCTTTTCAGCATTCTCTCTCTCTTTCATGGCTGATGTTTACAGTATATGGTGCAGCAGCAGTGATGCGAGATATGAATTAACTCGGTGACCTATATCTACTGAACAGAGGGAGAGAGCCTACTGTAGCACGGGAGAAACACAACAGCGCCAGGCCAAGTCTTTTTTATGGCCTGATTCCATTCTGTTGAGTATTTCATTCCCTCGTGCCCTCGGTCACTCCCTCTTACATTTTATGACATCAGCGTTAGATAGCTATTTATCAGGTGTAGTCTCATGTATAGGTTAGATAGTTGTGTCAAATTAATTGGTTAACGAAAGTTAAAGAAATGTGGCAACACAGCCCATCTGCATTCAGGTTACCTGGAATGTTCACGGCGGTACAATGACGCGTAAATTTGCCATAACCTTTGTTTGGCTAGGCTACTGGACAATGCTCACCAGATGCCTGTGAGCAACGTCATGATGAGGTAACAAACGAAGGGGGGAATAGTGGACCAAGCATCTGAACACATTCCACCCATCCAACAGCTGTGTTTATCATCCACCGTGTTTGTCCTCACCATCGTGCCATGTCATGATGACCAGACAATAATCCACAATAAATTAGCTGATTTAGAGCTCACTAAGAAAATATGTTTTGCACTACTTTGTGCAAAACATCTGTTTCAAGATGTTGTGATGATTAAGGAATGTGATCTCAGATTCTTGCCAGACGTTTGCATGCTTCAGTGCTGCGTTTGTCCAGCAAATTAATTCTCTCTTGGCGAGGTGCCAGTCTCTCAATATTGTGAATGAGTTCTTTGCTGTGAGAAGATCATCTTCCAGTACTATACTATAGGACATGGGATCATGGTTTACGGTTATTTACCATAATTGAATACCACGGGGCCATACTGTAGTGTATAGGCGATTGAATCACGTTATGCCAGGGGAATGCGATGGTTCTCACAGGAAAGATATCTGCTGAATCAGCATGTACAGTAAATGTTTAGTGGAGAAATGTAAATAGAGATAGCTGTAATTGAAATCATATACAGTTTAATTCTCCTCTCTGCTACATTCACACACACATCATGGTTGGCAAACTCAGCAACACAACTCAAAGATAAACAGTTTATTTTTGTTATGGTTATCGCATGGACGTTGTGTGAAAAACAGCCTAGTGTTCTGGCTGTCAAGGGTGGCAACCTTAACAATATCCACATGCGCGCTCGCAAACAAACAAACACACACACACACACACACACACACACACACACACACACACACAGAGTGACAATATGAGCAGAAGGTGTAGGTATGTTAACAGCTCGTCATGACTTGTTTGACAGTGAGCATCTGACAAAGAAGCAGCACTTGAACTTCTTTTATCCTCCAAACTGTCAAGACAAAACTTGCCTGCATCTCAGCCAGTGAATATCCTAGCAGCATTGCCCCCTGTTCAGGACACATTCTCAGGCCTGGTTGTGTGACTGAGCCTAATGCCACGCATGCCACTCGCTGTCACAAAGCCACTACAGAGAGACACAGAAAGAGCTTTCTCCCTCAGGCCGTCAGAGCTCTGAACAATGACCCAACTACCAGGTCAGCTGTCTTTAACCTGTAAATACCCGCTCACCAACAGAGCTCATACTGTATTTTTGGGCATTATCTTGCACAATCTTCTTGTATAAATTGTATGTTTTAGATTATATATAAGCCACAAAGACAGAACAACATTTTTCCCCTTGAAAGTTTCTTTAGCTTCAGAAAAGTGCACCCTCAAGGATAAATAACAGGTAGTTTATAAAGAACATCCAGCAAACACCTCAATAGGAGGGGTGTAAAGTATATTGTTATATTGATAAGTCATGATGAGCATTTCCCTGATATGTATTTTTTTTGTTATCAATTTTTATTATTATATCGACAATACAATCATGTTCGAATGGGTAAATTTTTCAACAAAAACAAGATACAAACACATACACAACTTAAAAACAACACAGAAGGTTAGCATTTCCCTGATATGTTTATGGGCCGTTAAGCCACACAGAAGGTAAAACAGACTTTTGAATCTAGCATTTCTATCTCCATTTTTATCCTCCAATAAAAATGCTTTTATCCATGATTTCAGTGCTCACTGAATGATGGTTCACTGACCATGAAATGAGTAAAGAAGGATCTGTGACCCTCATGGACTCAGGTTTCAGCCCAGTTAAACACTGAACATTCTGGAACTGCACCTGAAAGAATGCTCTCCACCATTACTGTACTACTACTTTTGCACTACCACAAATAATGTAGTATGTACACTAGTGTCCCTATTCCTGTGGAAGCATTTGGCAAAAATAGCAGATCTACAAGCTCACAATGCTTGTTGATTAGCTATTTTCAACGAAGTGATTTGGTGTTCAGGGGGGAAAATACTTAGCCTCTACTAGCCTGGTAACCACCCCCCCCCCCACCGGAAATCTCATTTGTATCAAATGCAAATGAGATTTCCGGAAGGGGGATGGTTTAACAGGATAAAAAATACGTAAGGGGCCTAGTATAGACCCCTGGGGGACCCCGGTCAACAGTCTAAAAAGTCTGCAATGGTGTACCTCCCTTGCAAACATACTGCTGCACATAGCAAACTTCTTTGTTTAAATTTAGGTAGGTAGGTATTTATTCATCCCTGAGGGGAAGTTAAGGTCTTAAGCAGCCCTCATCAAAACAACAACAAAAGAGAATTCTCTACATTATTACACTAATACTACTTTATTATTATAAAACAAATAAACATCTGAATGTTCCATGCTGGCTCTCAAAATTCGAGTCTTTATTAGCTCCATGGCTGACAGTGGCACCACAATCTGTCTGTTGTCCGATGAACAAAAAGAACATTTACTCACAATGGTGATTGAATTTGTGACTGACCCAATATTTTCAACACGATATAAAACTATTGCTGTAATTCATTTATGATCTTTTTTACTCTGTGTGTGGGGTTTTATGTCCTAGTTTAGACAATTACTCATACTGTCCATGCGGTCAGTGTATCCCTATTCGTATCAATAAAGAACAGACAATGAATGAAATATTATGAAACACATACGCTGTGGGAAGAATGCTGCGGTCGGCACATTAGTGCGCCCCCTGTTGCTTATGGCAAACCAAGTGACGCAAGAAGAATTCTCTATCCATTATTACCGTAAAGGCAGGCTAACACCTGGATTTCATTAGTGTCCTTCCAGAAGGTTAGACCATCCACCTTTGCAGTGCTAGTATATGTATGCACCTAAGTGAGATGACCATTACGCAGAGGTGTTAACCTCTATAAAGAAGACATTTCCTGTACTTTACAGCAGCTCAGGGCCTCCTGGGAATACTGTGATCTGATCTGACCTGAGAACAGTTTTTTTGGATTGTCTGTTAGAACCTTCAGAGTGAGTGTTTTTACTGCTAATTATATAACCACCACATGAACCCTAGAAACCCTATTCTGGGCATGTCATAATAGGTGAAATTTGATGGAAAAAGCAGATCTACAAGCTCACAAAGCGTTGCCATCGGCTGTTTTTACCGAAAATATTTGTTGTAGAGGGGAAGAAAGGAGAGGACAAAATATAGACTCCTGGGGATCCCAGGTCAACGAAGTATATAGGGTTTATTTGGTTAAGATGTGACAGTCCTCTTGCTGCAGGCTGATCATCTCACAGCTTCATGTGAACATAAGGGAATGTTAATGCCTTTTCCCTACCTGTTAAATTTAAGCTGCAAAATCGCTTCTCCTCAACTCATAGACCTTGAATTCTCACATTTTGTTCTGCTTTTTTTGTGTGTGTCTTGACGTCGCGTGTCCCATCTCCCGGCAATCTACACTTTTGACAGCTCTGTGATAATGTCTTAATGAATGCATTCATTGTGGAGGGTCTTGGAAAGCAACTGGTGTGGAAAAGCGCTTGTCCAGCAATGCTTCCCCCGATTACAGCTGCCGTCTTTTATCTGTCAAGGCCTCCTCTTGTCTTAGATGAGTTTGTGCAGCGCGACCAACAACCACATAAAAACTGAAACGAATCAATGTATCAATAAGAGCTACACAGCTCACACCCTGAGGCATCGCCTACTCTCAGACTGCTTGCCATAGTGATAGTCCTATTATAACCACATGAACCCTAGCATCCCTATTCTGGACATGTAATAGGCAAACATTTGCTGAAAATAGCAGATCTACAGTCTCACAACGCATCGTTTTGTTATTTTCCCATGGTAAAAAGGAGGGGACCAAGTATATCGTCTTTCGGGTGGAAACCTCATATATCCAAAACTGTTACTTTTCAGGTTTCAAATTGAAAAGTAGCAAAAGTAGCAGATCTACAAGCTCAAAACGTGTCCCTTCGCGCCGCGTTTCAAGCTAGTGGATCTGCTACTTTTGCTACTTTTCTGTAACGCTGTAGTATGATCAAGTAAGGCATTAATTTACGAATAAACACAAAAAGTTAGAATATGGAGATTTCTGCCCGACAGTGACGATATAGGATTAATATTTTAATATGTTGGTATGAGATGACCTCTGGTAAGGATCTGTCTGCAGATGCTCCAGCTGTTCACCATTCTAAGGTTAAGTGTTAAAGGTGTTTATTTTCACATACAATACAGTCGCTAGCAGCGTCATATGCAGTTACATTCTTGTAATTTTGTATGGGGAAATAGGATGGTCATTGTAACAGTGGTGGTCGGGCGAGAGGAATCCCTGAAGTACACTTTGTGTGTGTGTGTGTGTATGTGCCCACCTAGTCACAATGAGGGTTTTATTTTCTGAATAATGAATACAGTTGAGTCGGTTATTACAAGGTACAAGGTTGTTTTACAAGATTCTTTATGCCATTCAATCCAGGAACGCATACTGTGTCATTTTAGATTTTTAGCTATAACCATTATTTCATTCTTTGGGCTATTCAAAAATAGCAGATCTACAAGCTCAGTGCTGCGCTATGAGCTTGTAGATCTGCTATTTTTGAAAAATCTTGACAATTTGTGCAAATCTATGAATTTTTAAAGGGAACATTTTTGACTCGAATCTTTGCTTTTGGGTGTTCCTGGAACAAAAATAAATTCAGATGGGAGTCCGTGGCCAAATACATATAATTTTGGGTGGTCCTTGACATGAAAAAGTTTTGAGAACCACTGCTATAGCAACATTATTTCAGAAAAAACGATTTAGAAGACATTTGTAGATGCTTTCCCGGATCGAATGGGTTATTACAGATCAGAACAGCATTATAGGAAAAACATCCAAAACGGTAACGAGTGTCACAATAACCAATCATTTAGAAATGATTATTAGTGTTGATCTCCTGTCTTTCCTCCGTCCTTTCCCAGGTCACGGAGAGTGCCACTGTGGGGAGTGTAAGTGCCACGCCGGCTACATCGGCGACAACTGCAACTGTTCCACGGAGACCTCCTACTGCATCTCAGATGACGGTCAGATCTGCAGCGGGCGAGGCAGTTGTGTGTGTGGGCGCTGCCAGTGCACTGCGCCGGGGGCCTTCGGAGAAACCTGTGAAAAATGCCCCACCTGCCCCGATGCCTGCGGCACTAAAAGGTACGGAGCTCAAGTCCAAAAATGTCCTCGTATGTGTACAGCATGTATGTCAGGTCCACTTATCCATCATATACCGTATCCAGTATTTTTCAGTTGTTTAATATTTTCCAGTGACAACTTGAAGTGCTATTTGTTGTTGTCAGAGGCACAAATTACAGTACTTGCATTTTGAGTGTGAAATTCAACATTTTAAACTCCTTGAAATATTATTTGGCAAAAAGTGGCTTATGATTATCACGAGTCTATCATCTGGATGGATGGTTGCACTGTGATTGGCTACTTGGTTGTCAAATCTAGCCTCCACTGTTTTGCATTTGATTAGGGTTTTCTTTTTGGTGGAGGAGAGTAATCTTCCAACTCAAAACTAGGGAAAGAGAGACCTTTTGTCCCGTGGAGGAAATTAAGTTTCAGCTTCACCTAGCTGATGTCTGCTCAGATGGTTATGAATCATGATGAGTGCTTTGGGGAAGCAGTTATGGGGTAAGTGTCTTGCTCGGGGTCACTTAAACACAAAGACCGGGCCGGGAGGTGAATAGGTGACCTTCACATTACCAGATGGCCTAAGCTACAACCCCACGCCCCTATGCTCTGACATGGTACTTTCACTTTACATTACCTTCTTGACTGGTTACCGTAGCAACATGACCTATGATTTCAAATGTCAACCATGTGCAGTTTGGTGTGAAAATTAGGTGAGTAACAGTAACAAAACATTTGAAGCTTTAAGCTTAAAGTTTTAAGCTTTCTCAGGTTTATAATCCCAGTCATGCTTATTCATATTAATGGCAGATGGGTCAAAAAGTTCATAGCGTTTGAAGGAAGGCAGAACATTTGAACAAGGCATGATCACAAAGGTCAAACCATCACACGCGGTTCGGGTCAAGGCTGGAGCCAAAACACTCGTTTAACTCACTCACTGATTAAACTATCTCTGCTTTGAAGAGAAAGAGCCCTTAAGAGAGAGATGTTAAGATACATTTGGATGCCATTTGTGACCCAGAGAAATGAAAGGTTGTACTCTTGTGATAACTCATCACTCATCCAGACAATCTTTTGAGGTTGGGCTGCAGTGGCTCTCAGGAATGGAGAAATGGCTTCTATTTAGGACAGGAGAATTCAATCCATCCCGTAGACACACATGGTTCTGGTTTTCCAAGGTAAACGGCTATCTTTAAGGAGTGATCTCTAACCCTTGACCTGACCTTAACCTTCAAGATGGGGTCATCACCTCTCTTCCCCCTCTGAACATCAAATTTTTTTGACCTGGAAGATAGTAGACAACACAACAGTCAGAGTGAAACGTGACCTGAACTCCAGTAAAATGTCTACTTGCTGGCAGCAGAAGCGCATAATATGTAAAATCTGCCTTTGCATTTCTGATGAGGACTGATCTTCAAATGGCGTGCATGTGTGGATTATGCTTGAATTAACTGTGGAGTTATTTCTTAAAATGTGAATGAAAGATGAAGATGATTATTACTATTTAATCTCTGCCCTCTAGGGAGTGTATCGAATGCAGGATCTTCAACTCAGGGCGTCTCGCTGACAACCAGACCTGCCAGCGCCTGTGCAAAGATGAAATCATCACTGTGGAAACCCTCAGTGAGTAGAACTCTTTCTTACATGTACTCGTGTGTGTGTGTGTGTGTGTGTGTGTGTGCGTGTGCACACACACACACACACACACACACACACACACACACACACACACACACACACACACACACACACACACACACACACACACACACACACACACACACACACACACACACTGCAGCTGGCTGGCAGGCAGAGAAGAGTGTTCACATCTGTGGCATCTGTAACAGTTTCACTTCAAGCATTACATAGCTCTTCCACTGTCACTTTTAATTTTAGCCATTTCACCATTATTGTGGTCAGGCCCTGCCAAAATACAGTATGGTGTTCAGTGATTTCAGTGAACGGGAGACATTTGCACACGTTTTATGTGTTACAGTACCCCTGCTCGCGCACACACACACACACACACACACACACACACACACACACACACACACACACACACACACACACACACACACACACACACACACACACACACAGAACTACCAAGTATGAGCCACTATTTTGTCCACGCAAGCTGGATTCTTTGCACGCAAAGGAAGTTGCTATACATTTGATCCTACCTACCAAATGGCAAGGTGCGGCACAAAGGAATTGCCATCTTGATCCAGCCTATCAAATGCTGGTGTCTATGCACAGATGCGAAAAGCAGATGTTAAGGCTTGTCTATTGGCAGCCTTTAGACATTGAAACGTGTCACACGCAACTCTATAATTAGTTATGAGGGTACACCCTGTGCACAGTGGGCGGTTGTTTATGTTATTATGTGGCGGGTTTTGGTCTGTGCCTCTCATGGCACCAAGGACATCTTCACTCCCCGAGATAGGGTGCAATAACAGGCAGTGTAGGCCAAACCCCTCATTTGGTTCAAAGAACGCAGCCCATTAAAGTATGAAATTCTATGTAGCCCCCCGCCCCCTCGTTTCCCCTCTATAGGTGGTAAACCCCACCCACTAAACAAACATCGAACTCTACCTGCTCCTATTGAGCTTTGTCCCCCACGTGCCACTTTTAAAAACCTGGTTGCAATATAAGAAAACATTTGCAAAAGAAATACCCAACAACACCACCACCAGAAGAAATCAATTATTGGAGCACTGAGCTGAACTGGGTTGCATGAAAACACTTTGGGGTACAATTTGGGTGCTCGCTGGCCATCACCAAGTATTTGCCCTCAACTGCTTAAGAATGCCTTTTCCCTTAAGCTTTGTTGCTGCAAAGTTATTGTTTTTACTTAGAACATATTAAGGGACCTCTGTAGCAAAATTTTTTTTTTTACAAAAACAATGGCTGGCTTTTTGTTGCTTAAGGAGGAGGCACTGTACAAAGCCACATTCTCCATGACAGGAATAACACTAGTTATAATGATTGATGATTATAATAACTGCTTGGACAGTACAATATATAGGCACTGCTCGATAACTAAGTGACGCTTCTTCTTAACAGCTGGATTCCCAAATATACCGGTATACAGCATAATTGTAATGTTTTATTTCATTTCCTATTCCATACACTAGCAGCGTTTACTTTATTCCATACATTACTATTTCCGAAGATCATGTAGCAAGCTTTATTCACTGGTGCTGAATGGTCTAAATTGACTGTGGAATGCTGTGCAAACATCATTGGTGAAAGAAGTGGTAATTACAGCAAGACAAATAAACAATAGCTTTATAGTGTCAAATTATTGTACAAGAACAAATTATATTAATCAAAATGTATCCTCTAATGTACTAGGCATGATAAATCAGTTAAATGGAACTGCTGCAAACTGCAATGAAATGCAGAAAAATTGGCTGCAACAGCAATTTAATGAATACCTCCATCCACCCTCTCAGAGAAACAAACGGCCCACAGAAATATATAAGGGGTGGTATGTCTCCCTGTTTCCTTTCCTTTGCTTAATACGCCCTTAAAATGTTGTAATGTTCCAGAGTCTCAGACTTCTCAGAGTCCAGACTGTAATTTTTCTATAAGTCCTGGCATCTCCTAAAAGCATTTTCCACTTTGCTCCCAGCCCAGCGGGGAACACTTGACTAATGTCTGGGAATGTATAGTATTAATAAGTAAATGCATTGTGATACAGTCTAGTACAGAAGAGACAGTGGGGCTGGTGAATGTTAGTCCAGTTAAAACTATTTTCAGACAGTTGTGTGTTGCCCCCGCCAGCCCCTGGCCCAGATATGAGCCTTTTCACTGCATTCCCTGCTAGTATCTGACTGCCCTTAATGGTCTCCACATGTACATTCCGGAAACATTGTGCACAAAATAGAGGGGGGAGCTGGGGCAGGGGGTCAGGATGGGCCTGCTGACCTCACAATCCCTAATGGCCTTCAGATATTGTATTTGATTTAGATTGAGAGCTGAAAGCCCCAGTTTCCCTACCAGGGAAGGCATTCACTTCCCAATAGTGACCTCACAAGAAAGAAATGTGGACACTCTATAAAGTGTTTTCCTTTTTCTCCAATCAGAGCTAGCTTGCCCCCTCCCAATTTTTCCCCATCCTCTCCCTCTTGTTCTCTCCTTTTTCTCTCTTCTGTCTCTCTATTTCTCCCTCTCGTCAAAGCAAGCCGTTCATGTGATTGAAACTTTGTTTCTCCCATACTCTCTCCTTCCAGAAACCGACGACCACCAGACCACCGCTGTGCTCTGTGTGTACAAGACGGAGAACGACTGTGTCATGAAGTTCACATACTCTGAGCACGCCAATGGACAGTCCGTCCTCACAGCTCTCAAAGAGCCAGGTCAGAGCTCCCAACACTGTTAGAAGGAGAGAGGGGGTTAATAGAAGACCCTGTGAAATTATTTGAAACATTCCTTTGGCTGTTTTGTACTAAATAGGCTATCCTAGTTTAATTTATGGCTAATATTTCTAATAGGGCTGGGGAATATGGACAAAAGCTAATATCCTGATAGTTTTAACCCTATACCTCGATATCCATATTGTGAATATAAAATCATATGGTGACGATATTTAAAAAAATAGTTTTGCAAATAGCAGATCGGCTATTTCTGAAATGTTTTGAAAGTATAAAACAAGGCTTAACTGATTAAAATCAGGAAAAAAACACACCTTTGATGTAAAATTACATACATTGTTACACCGTTATCAAAAGGATAGATGCAAAAAAGCCAGTGGCTTATTTCCATTCCATATATTGCCCAGTCCTAATTTCTAACATCCTGTCTGCCCACCTTCTCACAGAGTGTGGCGGAGCACCTGACGCCATGACCGTACTGCTAGCGGTGGTGGGCAGCATCTTGCTGGTGGGCATCGTACTGTTGGCTGTCTGGAAGCTGGTCATCACCATCCACGACCGACGAGAGTTTTCGCGCTTCCAGAACGCACGTTCCCGCGCGAGATACGAGATGGTGAGGATGTCCCTCATGCTAATCGTTACATCCGAAACATTTTGCCCCCATCTCAGCTGCAGCTATTTAGGTTATGCAATGCTGTTCTAGTAAGCTGTGTTTGCAGCGAAAAGTACCAGCTCCAATTGCGAGGCACACCGCTTAAAATGAGGCACACCGAGTATGATATTTTACATGTGTAGCCCAGTGATTAGTTCATGCCCTTAGCCCTATTCTAATACATTTAGTTTAAGTCATTCTAAAACAGTTGACTAAGTTACAAATGTATGCCTTTAATAAATAGTTGTCCGTCATAAAGAGATCTCTAAATAAATAGGTTTTGGTAAAAGACTTATGTTTAAAAATGCATTTCATGGTGTGTTAAAAGGTTAAGTTCATTGGAGAGACAGTGGAAAAAACCCAATAACGAGTAGTCATGTAAAACAGGTGTGCCACTGTTGCTGGGTTTACTGAGCAAAGAGTAAACTAGTAGTAGTTAACGAGGTAATTGATGTGTTTGTCTTGATGCATGATAAAGTGGTGTGTGCTGATTGGGGACATCTCAATTGGAAGAGTGGGGAGAGGAGAGAGATTATAAAAGAGGGGGATGATTGCTAAACAGATTCACCTGTATGACCTGAGTGTTTGGCCTGACACAGGTTAGACTATACTAGGAGCCAAGTTGAAGCCTGCTGCTGTTCTGAGGCACAGTGCCTATTTCTAGCAGTTTGTATGACATGTTTGAGTTATAAAAAGTCTTACGTGAGTGTAAAAGTGTGTTTGTGCTGAGGGAAAAAAGTCAGTTAGTCGCTCAACACGAGGACACCATTGCTGAGTTTTAAGGACTGTTTGGAGAGTATTCCTGATGAGGATTGTACCTTCCGGCTGTTTGCTTCACCTAACAAACATTATCACCTCACAAACTATTCTACAGAACTGAACAAGAATTGTTAGTAAAGACTTTTGTGCGCTCGTTTGTCAACAAGGACTTCAAGGATTCAGTCACCCATCGCCCCATTGCTCCACCATCACCACGCTCAGGCCTGCAACGTTCTGTTTGGTGTGTATGTGTGCGTGCACGTGTGTGGGCCCACTGTGTGTTTAAGAGTATTACGGTATTCTGTGTTTGCTATTTAGGAATAGGGAAAGACATTTTGGTTTGAAGTAAGGTAATAGGGATTTTGCCAAGAAACTTAAAGGACATTTTGAGAGTCGGGTTTTTGATATTTGATTTAAGCGGTCAAGTGTGATTTTGACCCTAAAGTGTTAAGGTAATTAAAACACTCTACATTAGGTAGAGTTAATTGGATTCCATCAGGTTTAAAAGGCCTAAGGCCTACTGGTTTTCTAAACAAAGGTTTACCTTCTGTATCATTATTTGTTGTATGTCTATTTCATGTTTTTATTTCTTGTTAACTTTAAAAAAGGGTAAAACACATTCGGTGCAACCAACAACCCTAAGTAAATTTGATTTACATTTAAAGTGTTGTCTGAGAGAATTATTTGAAATAGGTCTACTGTCAAGTTATTCAGCCTTGTGGTTTATTCTATAAATACAGGGTTAAAAAGTAAAAGGTAACGAACTCAAGCACCCCGTTTATTCCATTCAACACGGTACCGGGGTGCTACATAAAATGGAGGCACTACTGAGATAATTTTCCTTTCTACTGAAAACAAAACTAGTAAACAGAGAGTTTAACTAGGAAATAGACTAAAAGCTTATCTCTAAAAACCCTTAGCTTATTAGTTTTGAAGTAGCAATTTTCAAAAACCCCTAACACCTTAACAGAATGGCTACATTCCTCAACTGGTGCAAGGGAGAAGGGTTAAACCCTGAATATGCTCTGTTAGTACATGACGTCCCAGAAGACACTGAATCGGACTTCATAATTAATACACTGGAAACTGTCAAAGCACTGGGTCGTGTGAAAGTACGGGGACGAACTTACAACCCCGAAACGCAATGTCTGACAGTTTTATGCGAAAGCCGTGAAAGAGTGAATCCTAAAGACCTACCCCCTAAGGTGGAGCCTGAGGGAAGAACAATGCCTTGGAGGCTTGCAGCTGGAGATGAAGAAGGGACAAATGTTGACCCCACACTCCATGCCAGTTCCCCAGAGGCCATAATCAGAGCTGTTGGGGACTTGATGGCAAAAACTGCTAAATCTTCAGGTGAAAATGTGTTCAGACGACTGCGAACTTTCTCTGGAGTTGTTCCAACCCCGGTCGGAGAGGAACACTTAGATAACTGGATAGAGCAAGCCCGTCTCATGGTCGAGGAAAGTGATCGGCCTGACAAAGAGAAGAAAATGCGAATTGCTGAAAGTTTGAAAGGACCTGCTTTGGAGATAATCCAGGCAGTGAGGTTTACAAACCCTCATGCCACTTCCCACGAATACCTCGAAGCCATAGAAAATACTTTCGGGACATATGAGTCAGGAGAGGAGTTGTATTTCACTTTTAGGATGCTAAGCCAGCACCCTGGAGAAAAAATGTCAGATTTCCTAAGAAGAATGGAAAGAGCCCTAAATAAAGTTGTGCAGAAAGGAGGCATGCCATTTGACTCAGTGGGCAAAGCTCGCCTGGAACAGCTCATTAAAGGTGCTACAGAGTCTGACATAATGATGCTTAATCTCCGACTAAGAGAACGGAAGGATCAACCACCTACTTTTCTAGAGCTGCTGAATGAAATTCGAGCGGAAGAAGAATATGAGTCTGCAAGACGCAAGTTGAATGCCACAGTGAAGCATGTTGGTATCAAAAGTGACCAGATTTCACAAGACCTGAGAGCTGAAATACGAGATTTGAAGTCACTTGTTGCCGAGCTGACCGGTACACAGCCAGTTCAAGCCACAAGTGTTTCAGAATCCGCGTCTGTGACTGATGACGTTGAAGACACAGACAGCAACGACGTAAAAGCCTTGAAAAAGGAAATGAGGAAGTTACAGAAACAGATGAAAGTAATGTCTGTGAAGCCCACTCAAGCTTCCACAGGACAAACAACTAACAAAGAGCCTCCCTCTACAAAGGGAGCGCGTCCATCTACCTCTAAATCGCCAGATGGTTATTTCTGCTACAGATGTGGAGAAGATGGGCACATTGCCACAAGATGCACAGCTCCTGAGAACCCTCAGAAGGTGATTCAAAAACTGATTCGTGCTCAGCGTGGCGCTAAACGTCCACCGAGAGAACCAGACGCCAGTTCTGAGGAGAATGATCAAAATGCTTTTGCAAATAAAAGTGCTGTGAAAATCATGCAAGCCCATTGCATTCCTGAAGGACTGATAGGACCACCCTCCACTACCTCAGTGAAGGTTAATGGGACCGATTGTGATGCCCTGCTAGATAGCGGGTCACAAGTAACTATCATATTTGACAGCTGGTATTCCAAACACCTGAAGCACGTACCTCTTCATCCTGTTGGTGGGTTGGCCATTTGGGGTCTCAGTGATTCTGCAGAAAGCTACCCATACAAAGGCTACATAGAAGTTGAGGTGGAGTTCCCTGGAGACCGCCAGGCCATAAACCTCCTTGCTCTTGTGTGCCCGGATCCTCGCTGCTCTGACCAAATTCCCATCCTTGTCGGCACTAATGCAAGAAAGGTCAGGCAATTAGCTGGTTTTGGAAAATCACCAGTCACTGCTCTAGATCACTCTCTACATGTGTGTGCTGTTGACTCAAAAGTGAAGCCACCATTGAGACCCACAGCAGCGCAGAACTGGGATGGTGTCGTGGCGGAAGTCAAGTGGATGGGTCCTGGATTTCTCATTATCCCTCCCACCAGTGAGCAAATCGCCAGCTGCAAAGTGGAAGAGATAAAGCCACTGGGGAACTATATCCTCCTGACTGAAGAGCCTGCTGATCTAGAGCTCCCCGCAGGTGTATTCATACAACCTACAGTATTGTTCTCCTCTACCCTGAACAAGAATAACTTTTCAGTGCTGCTAAGCAATGAATCATTGAAAGAGATCTCCATTCCACCTGGCACCGTGATAGCTCATATGTATGTCACTGATACTGTTACTGTGACTCAGAAAAATGGCTCAGAGACTCACCCAAACCTTGACCCAAATGTGTTTGATTTTGGGGACTCCCCAATTCCTAACGGATGGAAAGACAGACTCTCCCAGAAATTGTCTGAGAGAGCCAATGTCTTCTCACTTGAAGAATGGGATGTGGGCCTCGCCAAGGGAGTAGAACACCATATTAGACTCACTAATACCAAGCCCTTCCGTGAGAGATCCCGTCGCATCGCACCTGCAGATGTGGATGACCTTCGGCGCCATCTCCAGGGATTGTTGGCTGCCGGGATCATAAAAGAGTCTCGAAGTCCTTATGCCTCTCCTATAGTTATAGCCAGGAAGAAGAATGGGAGTGTGCGGATGTGCATTGATTACCGGACACTGAACAACAGAACCATACCGGATCAGTATGCTGTGCCACGTATAGATGACGCCTTGGATTGCCTGACTGGTAGCCGATGGTTCTCTGTCCTCGATCTACGCAGTGGATATTATCAGATCCCCATGGCCGAAGAGGATAAAGAAAAAACAGCCTTTATCTGTCCTCTAGGATTTTTCCAATTCGAAAGAATGCCACAGGGAATCACAGGAGCCCCTGCGACGTTCCAACGACTCATGGAAAAGGCCGTTGGAGACATGCACCTCCTAGAAGTGATAGTGTACCTTGACGATTTGATCGTGTTTGGGAAGACCTTAGAGGAACACGAGGACCGTCTTCTTAAGGTCCTTGACCGACTTGAAGAATGTGGTTTGAAGCTGTCTATCGACAAGTGCCAATTCTGCAGGCCACAAGTGAAGTATGTGGGACACATCGTCTCAGAACATGGCATTGCCACAGACCCAACCAAGGTGGAAGCAGTAGCTAGCTGGAAGCAACCCACAGATCTAAAGTCCCTACGTTCATTCTTAGGCTTCTGCGGATATTATCGCCGTTTTATCGCAAGTTACTCTTCCATCGTGAGACCTCTTACAGAGCTCACCAAGGGGTATCCTCCAGCTCAGAGAAGTAAAAAGACTAACAAGTCAAGAGAGAAGTCATACTACAAGGAATCAGAGCCCTTCGGAGTACGTTGGGATCAGTCATGCACTGATGCTTTCCAGAAGATCATCTACTGTCTCACGAATGCACCAGTGCTGGCCTTTGCCGACCCCACCAAACCGTACGTTCTCCATGTGGACGCCAGCCTCAACGGGCTAGGCGCAGTCCTTAACCAACAATATCCTGAGGGTCTGAGACCTGTTGCCTTTGCCAGCCGGAAGCTCAGCACTTCAGAACAGCACTACCCAGTTCATCAGTTAGAATTCCTGGCAATGAAATGGGCAGTTGTTGATAAGTTCCACGACTACTTGTATGGAGCTCAGTTTACAGTGAGAACTGACAACAACCCTCTTACATATGTATTGACAACAGCCAAGTTAAACGCGACTGGTCACCGATGGTTAGCAGCCCTTGCTACCTACAACTTTAACATCCAGTATAGACCAGGTCGGGATAACATTGATGCTGACTCGTTGTCAAGGAAAGATGAAAGAGGAGAGTGGATTGAGATTCCCCCAGATGGCATACAGGCGTTATGCAAACCCATTCTTTGTCAAGAGTTGTCTGGTGTTTCCCCCTACTGTGCAGAACAGCTGGGAGTTGATCCAGATGCCATCCCTGAATGCTACGCTTGCCCAACCCTCCTGCAGATTGGTGGTCTCGAGCAACTCAGTAGGCGAGATCTAATCAAAGCCCAAGACCGAGACTCGCTCATCTCGCCTGTGAAACAAGCTGTCAAAGATGGACAGATGTCGAAAGCCGTCAAGGGCGGGGGCCCAGTAACCTTGCTGAGGAGAGAAGGCCAAAAGCTGCAGATCAGGGAAGACCTACTCCATAGACTGATAAAGAATCCATCTGGACAAGAAATGCAACAGCTTGTACTACCAAAGGAGTACATACCAGCGGTACTAGCATCCTTGCATGATGAGTCTGGACATCTAGGAGTTGAGAAAACCACAGAGCTGGTTAGACAAAGGTTCTACTGGCCTAAGATGGCTAATGAGATTGACCAGTACATCAAGAATTGCGGCCGCTGCATAGCACGCAAGACTATTCCCCAGCGAGCTGCACCCTTGCAGCAGATCACTAGCAAGGGACCGCTTGACCTGGTATGCATTGACTTTCTGTCTCTTGAGCCAGATTCCCAGGGAATGTCAAGCATATTAGTAGTGACTGATCATTTCACGCGATATGCGCAAGCATTTCCCTCGAAAGACCAGAAGGCCACAACGGTAGCCAAAATTCTCTGTGAGAAATACTTCATCCACTATGGCCTTCCGGCCAGGATACATTCTGATCAGGGGCGTGATTTTGAGAGCCAACTAATCAAAGAGCTACTGAGAATGTTGGGGATCAGGAAATCACGTACGACTCCTTACCACCCCCAGGGAGACCCTCAACCGGAGAGGTTCAACCGTACCCTCCTCTCCATGCTGGGGACTTTGGATTCAAAACGGAAACAGAAATGGAGTCAGCACATAAGCCAATTAGTGCATGCATATAACAGCACCAGGAATGAGGCCACGGGATACTCACCCTATGCGTTAATGTTTGGAAGAGAAGCAAGGTTGCCTGTTGACCTCTGTTTTGGCGTTTCTCCTGATGGGGATGCAGAAGTTCCGTACCACCAGTATGTAGCTAAGCTAAGGTCTGACCTACGCAACGCATACCAGTTAGCATCAGACGCTGCAACCAAGAACCATCAGAAGAACAAAAGAGCACATGATAAACGAGTACGAGATCAAGTGTTGGAAGAAGGAGATCGAGTTTTGCTCCGAAACTATGGATTAACCGGCAAACACAAGTTGCAGGATAAATGGAGACCTGTTCCGTACATGGTTGTCAGTAAAATGCCAAATCTACCAGTTTATACCATAAAGCCGGAAAGAGGAACTGGAAAGGTGAAAACAGTCCACCGAAATCACCTGCTGCCAATTGGATACTTGGTTCGACTCCCAGTCGACACCGATGAACCAGAGCCTGCTCAAAAGTCTGTGACAAGGTCACATGGCAAACAGCCAGTGACCCAGACAGAACACAGTGATGAGAGATCTGAGTTACCAGATATGACATCATCAGACTCGGAGGATGAGGACATGGACATGTCGCAACCACGAGTTATGGATGGAGACCATGAGACAGGGAATGAGTCTTTGACACTACCTGAAACCCCTGTTCAGGAGGACCATCCTGTAATTGATGAGTCTCAAGCTACACTTCCTCTAGATGAGAATGTGGGAGATGCCAGGGCAATACAACCTGTAGGCCCTGATGTGGAACCTCCAGCTGGTTCAGTTCCCTTAGACCCTGTGGAGGACACAAGTCTAGAAGGGGAAGAAGAAATGGATAACCCTCAGTTACCTGTTGAGACTGAAGAGTTCTCACAGAGACTCCCACGGAGGGAGAGAAGACCAGTTGATCGTTTCAGTTATACTGAGTTGGGACAACCTTCCACTCAATCTTGGTCCATACTGAGTAAAGGAGCACTTGTACAGTGCAGTACCTACTTGGATCCAGACAGACTTTGTCACACTGTGTGGTGTCACCCCATGGCAAGATGTCCTGATTGTACAATGAAGAGGAAGAAGCTGCAAATGGTCTAGTGCCATGTCATTTGATGAGGACATCAAAATCTAAGAAGGGGGAGGGTGTAGCCCAGTGATTAGTTCATGCCGTTAGCCCTATTCTAATACATTTAGTTTAAGTCATTCTAAAACAGTTGACTAAGTTACAAATGTATGCCTTTAATAAATAGTTGTCCGTCATAAAGAGATCTCTAAATAAATAGGTTTTGGTAAAAGACTTATGTTTAAAAATGCATTTCATGGTGTGTTAAAAGGTTAAGTTCATTGGAGAGACAGTGGAAAAAACCCAATAACGAGTAGTCATGTAAAACAGGTGTGCCACTGTTGCTGGGTTTACTGAGCAAAGAGTAAACTAGTAGTAGTTAACGAGGTAATTGATGTGTTTGTCTTGATGCATGATAAAGTGGTGTGTGCTGATTGGGGACATCTCAATTGGAAGAGTGGGGAGAGGAGAGAGATTATAAAAGAGGGGGATGATTGCTAAACAGATTCACCTGTATGACCTGAGTGTTTGGCCTGACACAGGTTAGACTATACTAGGAGCCAAGTTGAAGCCTGCTGCTGTTCTGAGGCACAGTGCCTATTTCTAGCAGTTTGTATGACATGTTTGAGTTATAAAAAGTCTTACGTGAGTGTAAAAGTGTGTTTGTGCTGAGGGAAAAAAGTCAGTTAGTCGCTCAACACGAGGACACCATTGCTGAGTTTTAAGGACTGTTTGGAGAGTATTCCTGATGAGGATTGTACCTTCCGGCTGTTTGCTTCACCTAACAAACATTATCACCTCACAAACTATTCTACAGAACTGAACAAGAATTGTTAGTAAAGACTTTTGTGCGCTCGTTTGTCAACAAGGACTTCAAGGATTCAGTCACCCATCGCCCCATTGCTCCACCATCACCACGCTCAGGCCTGCAACGTTCTGTTTGGTGTGTATGTGTGCGTGCACGTGTGTGGGCCCACTGTGTGTTTAAGAGTATTACGGTATTCTGTGTTTGCTATTTAGGAATAGGGAAAGACATTTTGGTTTGAAGTAAGGTAATAGGGATTTTGCCAAGAAACTTAAAGGACATTTTGAGAGTCGGGTTTTTGATATTTGATTTAAGCGGTCAAGTGTGATTTTGACCCTAAAGTGTTAAGGTAATTAAAACACTCTACATTAGGTAGAGTTAATTGGATTCCATCAGGTTTAAAAGGCCTAAGGCCTACTGGTTTTCTAAACAAAGGTTTACCTTCTGTATCATTATTTGTTGTATGTCTATTTCATGTTTTTATTTCTTGTTAACTTTAAAAAAGGGTAAAACACATTCGGTGCAACCAACAACCCTAAGTAAATTTGATTTACATTTAAAGTGTTGTCTGAGAGAATTATTTGAAATAGGTCTACTGTCAAGTTATTCAGCCTTGTGGTTTATTCTATAAATACAGGGTTAAAAAGTAAAAGGTAACGAACTCAAGCACCCCGTTTATTCCATTCAACACGGTACCGGGGTGCTACACATGTATGTATGTTCAAATAAGTCTCAGTGCCAAATGTCTGTTTTTGTAAAACCGTGGAATTTTGACTTAAGGGCATACATTACATTGCGGTCTCTAACTAAGGCACATGTGGACCACATTCCTCACATCCATGGCTCTCTGTGGATTTGGACAGCAGCCGAATCTGATGTGAGGTCTATGGCTATAAATATTATCAGTGAGAACAGAACTTATGCGACACATCCGTTGTGGCATAAACATCATGTGCTGATTGAAAGCATCAGGCCCCTTGGACTGCTAGAGCTGTCAGTGATTGTTTTTTTGTTTGTTTGTTTTTTACGCTGCAATCCGGAACTTATTTTAATGAATAATCATTTTAGCCACTTGAACCATAGTGTCCCTATTCTTGGGCGAATAGTTGGTGAAAATGGCAGATCTACAAGCTCACTATGCAACATATTGTGAGCTTGTAAATATGCTATTTTGAAGAGATTTTGTGTAGCGGGGAAGAATTTTGCTGAGTTTCATCATGGAAAGGATTTTATTAAAGGGGCTACACCATGAATTTTAACTTTTTCTTCTTTTTTGTGTGTTTTTGGTCTCCCCTACCTCTCTTCTATCCTCAAAAATACCCCAGTTTGAACACTCAGGCTTTCACAGCAAATCTGGGGTTTTCTGTAAATTGGTCTCAAAACAGGCCAAACTGATTTGGTCCCTGACATGACGTCACGTCAGGGAACAATTCCTCCCGTTTTTCAGTTCCAACCAAAAAAATAAAAAATAAAACATATTTTTATTTATTTTTATTTAATTTAATTTTTTTTCTTATTTTTCTATTATTTTTTTCCACACAGAACCAGGAGATAACATGCATACAAACTGGCTCAATAGCGCCCGTGCCAAACAGGACAATGTGGTATTGCAGGTGAAAGTGCTTTATAAGCCAGAGAGAAGTTAGTTGGAATGAGTATATCTGAGGCTTGATTTAGGCTCAAACCTTTTGAAAAATGTTTGAGGGACATAAACAATATGATATTAAATATTATTATTATTTTTTTAATTCATGGTGTATGCCCTTTAAAACTGCAATCCAGAACTTTTGCAACACGCTGTGAGCTTGTTGATCAGCTGTTTTAGCTAAATGTCATACGACAAAGTATATAGGGCTTAACTACCTAAACCCTATATAGTTTGTTGACCGGGTCCTCCAGGGCTCTATACATGGTCCCCTCCTTTTTTCAGTGGTCAAAGGGCCATCTAACATTGTGTCCCTATGTCTCACTTTGCCCCCAGGCCTCCAACCCGCTGTACAAGCATCCCATCTCTACCCACTCAGCAGAGACAGACTTTAACATGTACGGAAAGTCCTACAACGGGGCGGTCCACTGATCTCTCAGCCAGAGGGGTCAGGGCACGGCAGGACCGGTCCAACTGACTTAACTCTGGAGATGTGGCATGGAGGTAGATAGTGAACTAAAGCACACCCATCCCTCTGCACTGCCAAGGACCTGATAGCAGAAGTGAAACAAACTCTCGACTGTGTTGGAGGGGAAATTGCTGCCTTTACTATTTTTTTTTTCTTGTCTGGAGGAGAATCCAGCTGATTGCGGAGATGTGACCTGACTTCTGTTTTAGTCTGGTAATGGCGACCGAACTCTGCAATTCGGAGCAATGAAGCATGGACCCCCCATGGGTGTTCTATAAGAGGAGAAAACTGACAGCTTGAGTGCGTTTGTCAACTTTTGCATTAAACGATAGCTCACATAAAAAAGCAGTTTGTATTGTACAGAGCAGGCAAGGCATTGGCCTATATTTGTATGTATATTTTTTTAAACGCTGAAAAATGCCTTTCTCACTACCAACTATGCATCCTACAGTGCTTCCTTCTCTGCAAATGGACATTCATACGACATCAGAGGATTCTAGATTCACAAGTTAATTAAAAGGAAAAATACATATTTTTGAAGTTGATTATGATGATATTGTGGTACTACTAACATTAAATGAGTAATAGACTTAACCTCTTACCCATGTTTTGCACAGAGAATACTAGGAATCAGTCTCATAAAGTGACTTAAAAGAATCATTCCTTTTTTTTGTACAACTGCACGTACACTCACTTCACTTGGTCCTTATTGCAGGATAGCAACCCTTTTAACCTTTACGCTCTTCTCTTAGTAATCCTCGGTGAACAGGGGAAAAAAGTACAGGTTAGATGCTGTATAAGCCCTAACATGGTTAACTGCCTGGCATCCCATTCTCAGACACCATGGTAGAATATTTGCTCCATTATATCTAACTGGCATACCATAGAGCATATCTAATATGGAATATACGCTCTCCATGCTGTTCTTTGAGATCTAGAGAAGTAACTATGTAAAGGCCTTTGGGTTCACTGGGAAGTGTGCAGAGGACTGCGTTAGTTCCCCAGTGGCATGATGGCCTGTCCACCCTGCCTTCTCAGGGAGGAGCAGAGACACTGAGGTTTCTATGGGGTGGTGACCAGGGTCATAAATCCTGACACAACTGTTCCCACAGGAAGAGGTGGGTACTGGAAATGGCACTGGTGATCTAACCGGTTTACAGGATTAGCCGGGATGGATCAACTTTGGGGTGGTGAGAAGGGTTTTCTGTTGCCTATTTGTGATGGTCTTAACAATTTTGTGTGTGTGTGTGTGTGTGTGTGTGTGTGTGTGCGTGCATGGGTATAAGTAGTACATAGTGTATGTAGGCGTGCTAAATGCAGTATCCATCACTTCAAACTCTCTGTCGCCTAGTGTTTACTTGACTTCCTTCTTTATCTTGGCACAGCATAGGGAAATGCTTTGACCCAGACCTAGCATGTCTGTTTCAAAGTGAAGCCAACAGTCCTGTACAGTGTTCCTGATTTCACATGGACCACAACATTTATGCAATACTGCACAGTACACATGACAGATATGCAAAAGCAATAAACTGATTTACTTTAAAGCAAATTAATGTCTGTCTTTAGCCAATTCTGTTTAACGCCTACAGGGCCTAGATTGTTTGAGAGAAGGGACAGGACAGGTGGCATGAATTGGTGGTCTGTTTTTGCCCTATGACTGACAAGTATGTAACTGTTTCTCACTCATGGAGTGTGTGTGTGTGTGTGTGTGTGTGTGTGTGTGTGCGCGCACACATGCTTGCACACTGACTTTAAAGTATCGGAAAACATCTGTTTTTGCTGGTTCTCGCCACCAGTAACCATGCACCCCTTACCCCAACATACACACCATGTTTGAACCTCTGAAGATGTATGATCTCTCTCAAACACACATACTTACACGCAAACACAGACAGGAAGGGTGGTCTGTTGTTTCCCTCTCTGATGTTATAATTTACACCTCCCTTGGTAGCCACTATCCCGTACAAAATGATCCTGTCTACATCTGGGACTTAACGTTTCCAAATTTTCACATTGTTATGCATTCAGACTTCAGTTTTGTAAAGCTAGCATTAAATGCATTATTAGGGAGCACTTATAGCAGAATTCTATAAGATAAATTCTATAGCATTTTATGACCAAACCTGATTTATTCTATATTTTTCATGTTTAGCTTTTTTGCGACTTGAAGACTAAATTGACCTACAAAGTGATCAAAAGTTTACGCACACTAAGTTTAACTACATAATATAGTATATTCCTGGCTAATTGCTAGCATCGATGTTCTGCATTATGTTCGCTCTCTACTGCTCCCAGCTGGCGTGTTTGGAGGATAAGACCAACTTCTGGCAACTTGGGGGAAACGAATGGTGTGATGTGGAACATGTCTATGAGACTGTAAAGGGTTGTTATTCCTGCCTGGAGTGAGCTCATAAATCTCTTAACCCCTCCCTCCCTTCTGCTGTTTTTGAGTGGGCAGGCTGCACAGAGCACTGCCAGCACAGTGAAGTCACCCTCGTAGGGTGTAACGTGGGTTTCGGCTGGGTTAATGGGGACAAATTAGGTTGATTACCATCAAATATCTCATTTTTATGTGCCTCTGTCAGTCTGTCTCGCTCTCAGTGCTCTGTCCCCTCAAGGGACATGGAGTAGACATTATTGAACAGAGGAAAATAAACCCTGTAGGCATAATGTTGATCAAACCTAATCACCAGTGTAGAGAGAAGACCTGGTCCTCATTAACACAATCGATGCATTAATTAGCTGTCATTGACTGCCCAACAGACTCAAATGGACTCTAGGTCATGAGAGATAATGGAGATTGGGGGATGTAGGTAGAATATGCCTACCTCGTCTCGGTTTACTGTTCATTTGTTTAGAAGGCCCTTGTTCTTTTCAACATTTTCCTTTTCACCTACACTAAGTAAGGAAGCTTCTTTTCGCTTATATTTTGATTAAATAGTTGTCAATAATTGCAAATGGTTATATACTGTTGCTTCAGTGTAATGCACAAGACAAATTCCTCATTATGTGCAAACATTCCTGGCAATTAAAATAATTCTGATTCTGAAACATGGCTACTATACATATATCACGGTCTGTGCATAAAGTCATCCTTTATGGTGTCATGTTCACAAATGTAAAGGTTTTTCTTCTTCCTTCTTCCATAACAATACAAGGTAATTATTACTATATACTGTAGTCTGTTACAGAGGGAATATGTCACAGTGTCAGGTATGCTATCAATGTGTTTTGTGTGCATTCATTTTCATGTCCCTGATGAAACCTAATGATTGTCTTTTCCCATCTAGCCCATGTCCTCACACCAACGTCAAAGGTTTTTCCTTTCTTTTTTTTGTACTTTGAATTCCTCCTTTTCGGTGTGATTTGGGGTTTTCAGTTTCATGTCCTCCCTCTTGTTTCCTTCATAACTTCCTTTTTATTTATTTTGGTGTTCTTCATTACTTCTCTGCTGCTGTCTCAGCATTTTATCACTTTACGATCAGTGAATTGGAAAACAACCCGCAAAGCAAGGACAAGTAGCACCACACTGCAATTTGCCTTTTGGATGCATCTACCCCCATTGTGATGTGTGTAAGGGAAAGTCAATAACTGACAGTCGTCACTGACATGTTTGGTAACAGTGGAATGCTCACTGTGCTTTTCAATCTTGAGAGGGAAATTCCATTTGACAGCTGTTTTATTTATCTCTCAATAAGACATCAACGATAAAAGCTTACATTTTCAATATAAAGATTTAAAGCAAAGCTCTCTTTCTATCTCTCCCTCTCTCTGTTGCACTTATTTAGAGCTCCCGTGTATTGTTGTCCAACCAGCATGAAATCCTCATTGTTACTAGTACATATCATGTGCCGTGTCAGACCCCCACCATGTCAACATCATTGTCAGAAATATAATCCAGCCAATTTATTGCACATTATTGACTAATTAGGTGTTGACTGCAAACGGCAACTCCTGCAGCAAACACTTTGCTCTGCTCTGGGGTACAGGGATGGAGGACAGAAGCTGTGACAGCTTTTTTTTTGTGGTGGATTAACGTCTCATTGTGATGTAAATGTTTTGTTTAAACTACAGCCTAGTTCCCAGGTCCACTCCAGAGACAGACAATATGAGAAATGGGAGGTTTTCAGACAAGTCCATGTGTGTGTCAGCAGCTTGCACATCACCAGGCCTCTTTGTTGGCATAAACACACTTCCATGCATATGACACCAGGGTGTGCTGCCCTCAGATGGTTGCTCTCACCATGCCAACTGCATGATTTAAGCCAAGTTGTTCAATTGGCCTAGCCCTAGAGCGTTTTGTGACTTAACTCTCACAAATGTTATGTGAATCATAGAAATCATCACAATGTCACATTGCTGTGGTACGGTTTTCCTGTTGTCGAATACATTACTGTTAATCTGCTGTTTAGTGCTAAACAGTACAGTAAAACACAAACATAGATACCCCTCTTCCTTCAATTTGTTATGTTGACATCACTAATGCATACACACTGGGAGTGATGACCTGATTCTTGCAATTGGATGACCTATATATGTCATCAAGATTACATAATATCTGAAATGGGATTGCAAAGTATGTAGTGGCATTCAGAGAAAGACCAAATGATAGAATTCAGTGACTGTAGAAAGTTTCAGTGACTGTATTGTGTGGGCTCATTCCCATAGCTGGTTTAAATCAGGTAATTACATATTGTGAACAGTGGTGTGATTTTCTTTGTCTGCTGTGGTGTGAAATTTCACATTGTAGACAGGAGATCTCAGATTTCTTTTAACATTGCTCCCCCTGTAGGACATTTGGGATATAAACTTTAATTTATTTACCGTCATATTTTCCATTCAATTATTCTACGATTATTATTTATTAATATCACCTCAAGTCATTTGATAAAGGCCTGTCCATATCACATGGAATAGACATGTGAACACAAAATGTGAACATTTCAAATTTAAAGAAATTATGATCCTTGAAAAATGAATTACTTAAATATCCAGGCTTATGCTGCCATCTATTGGATGAAACTTGTCATTAAAAACTTTCTATTTTCAAGGTTTGTACTGTTGGTGACTATTTTATATGAAACCTTATATACATATATATATATATATATATATATATATATATATATATATATATATATATATATATATATATATATATATATATCAACAAATCGACATGAGACATTTACAAATTTATGTTTAAAAAAATATATATATATTATTATGGATTAGTCTGATTAACCACTTGGCCCTCTTCTGTGTTGCACTTTTTTTTTTATTGCATATTTTATAGCAAATTTATATTAATTGATTAAATTGATTAGTTCAATTAACTGTTGCACCCCTACTATGAAATGCAGTAGCCTATGCCACATCTGCTTGGACTGATATAAACTAAGTATGCTTGACTTGGCCTACAGTAGAATCGGTCAGGGAGCAAGTGATTAAAAACTCTTATGTTAAATAAATCTGTAATCTGTCAAATTGCAGACATATAATATGAGTGAATAATGAAGGTCTATTTCAACTTTCAAGTAGAAACGTTAAGCAGGTTAGCCTGAATCCTTAAAATGATGCTCACTGCATGGGGAAGATAAATAAAACTCAAATTCCATACAGAACAAAATAATGATCCTGTGTGTGTGTGTGTGTGTGTGTGTGTGTGTGTGTGTGTGTGTGTGTGTGTGTGTGTGTGTGTGTGTGTGTGTGTGTGTGTGTGTGTGTGTGTGTGTGTGTGTGTGTGTGTGTGTGTGTGTGTGTGTGTGTGTGTGTGTGTTAGACCCAGACCAACAGAGAGAGCAGCACCGCCACCAGTTTGGCTCAAGCCAGTGGCAGGATGTTAGGTCATGGAAGCTGCTCTGTCAGTAGGTACAGTAAAAACCATTTCTGGAACGAAGACCTCATTATTTCCCCTTTGCATCATGTCTCTCTATCCCTCCATCCTCTTTCTATCCACACCCGTTGTGTTTCATGTCCATGTGGGGTTATAACTTCACAGTGGTCACACATGGCCACAGAGACTCTGGACAATAAAACAAGTGTGGCTCCAGAAACATGTTTTGTGTGTGTGTGTGTGTGTGTGTGTGTGTGTGTGTGTGTGTGTGTGTGTGTGTGTGTGTGTGTGTGTGTGTTTGGAATTCCAGTGATTCCAGTAATTATTGCCCACATGTTGCACTTAAGTTGCACCACTGCTCAAGGGAAATCCTCCGAATGATGGTGGATGTATTTTATGGAGCAAAAGGTCAAATATTTTAATCACGTCAGCAGGGATTCTCTCTCACCTCTGACCCAAAGCAAATTAAACTAACCAAACCGGTCCCGTGTGAAGTGTTTCTGTCCTCCTGACCTTGGGAACAACAGTAGGCAATTTTTCAGGGTTGGGGACTTTTAAAATGAAGTCCAGAACAGAGTATCCTATATGCATGAGCTGTGACTGTTCAAAGTCTTTGTCAAAGTGACCTACTTTTGAATGACTCGGCCTTCAAAGTATTTCCGTATTTGTAAAAATAGACACACATTAAATTCTAAATCTAAATTTGTGGTCAAATGTGAATCACCTTGATTCAAGATACAAATGCCTTTGCTTCATTTGGTCTATTAATTGTATTATTGACTTCTATCCACTTGCTTATGCAAACAAAAAGCAACTTCACATTCAGCACAAAAAATAACTATCAAGAGTTGAATCCATGTTGTGTAGGCTATCCAAGAAACAGCTCATATAGGTTCTGCCAAAAACGTAGCCTGTATGCCTGTGCTGTTTTTACTTAAGTAGTTTGTTTATGCATTTAGGCTAACATGGATTCTGCATGCAGGCATAATAGCCTATTATTCACAAACCTACATTCTTTATGTGATTTTTCAACGGGACAAATAATTCTTGTAATGAGTAAATGCTCACTCAAAGCTGTTAGCAATTAGCTTCACTGTATTGGAAAAGACGAAGAGCTCCCTATTAAATTGCAACTGTAATAACGCATGACAATTACTGTGCATGGCTGCATGCAGCAGAGTTTCCACGTGGGGGTGTTGAATGGGAGAGGCACGCTGGGAAGGTACTGCTCATTTCCTGTCAGGTCTGGAACCAATTCAACACCATTTTACCCCCACAGCTTATGTGTTCAATTTCACATAAGCATTTTCAGTCCCCGATTTGAGAGTGCATCAGTGCATGGGAAGAAATGTTGATATTGAAGTTAACCAATAGGGTCTATCAGTTTCTTATATCAAATTGCTGACCATGCGCTAGTTGTCTAGGGAAATAGTTTAATACTTAGGTCTGTTTGCAGATGTTTAACATGGAATTTGATAGTGATTTTGTGAATTGGCAAGATTGACACTATAAGAATGTTGTCCCTGCTCTCTCGCTACAGTTACGCCAATTGAATAAGTTACATAAACAACTAGAAAAAGTGCTCCTCGGAGCACAGGTCTCCGCCAGGTCAGGTAGGTTATTGTTAGCCTCGTGTGGCCAGACTATATTACTGCGTGGATATGAGTCTGGTGCTTATGTGAGGAAGTTCTTTTCCCAGGGGGCGGGATCAAAAGAATGGCTCTGGACGCAATTGGTTAGACCTACAACCAACTACCAATTACAGTCTCCCATATTTGAATACTGGGCCCTGATTGGTCACCCCAGACTTCGGGAGCAGGAAATGGATAAAAAATTTCGCCAGAAACGTACTGTTTTAAAAATGAGTGACTGACTATTATAAACGATACAGAGCCACCTCCCTGACAATATAGCAGAGACAGTTTGTTTATTTCTGACCACAATTCTTATATGAGACGATTCTATGATGACCCAATGTTATTCTCCATAGAGAAATTACTTTACAACCCAGGGGATGGACGCGTGACCTCAGGACTTCTGTACTCTATAGCGCAAAATTTCACGGAAATCGCACGCTATGTTCATGATTTGAGGCATTTTGTTCAAAACGGAGCACTCCTGCAAACTTTGGAAGCCAATCTTAGCCAATCAGGATGGAATATGAAAACTCTGAAAGACCCGTTTCGTTTAATGACTATAGAGATACTGTGTACCGATGTGTGTGATCATGATTGGACAAAATCTGTAGGACTACAGTAAAAAAAAAAATTGGTGCAAAAATTGGCCTCCTGGTGGCGCTATAACAGGCCGATCGGAAAATTTCGGGCCAGAGGTTCTGCTCTGGCATCCAGGGAGTGTGCATGCACAGTTTCATTTGCAAACGGCCCAATGGTGCCTAGCTGGTCACAGACACACATGCACACAAGCACGCTGCACGCACGCACGCACGCACGCATGCGCACACACACACACACACACACACACACACACACGGACAGGGTGCTGCAAAACATGTCTCGCTATGCCTTTCGGCCTGGCGGAGACAATAATCTAGGCCAGTTTAGGCTACACTGGATCATTTCGTACTTTTACCACAGAAAACATAACTGAACGTTGTGTTGCCTAGAAATAGCCAAATGCGCCCGTTTGAAGGGACAGGAAGAGATCAAATTGCTACAAGATATGGCTTGGGCAGAGCGCATGGTCTAATTTTCAACCCAGAATGGGTTAACCGTTAATGATGCGAAATTATATTCTTCATTAAGTTGACAATATTTCACATCTGGAAAAGCCTCCAGCAACATCATGTTCGGGCGACAATGTGTTTTCCAGGTCCCCCCCCCCCCATTCCGTTGAATTCCCTGCCTTGAGCAACGCCACTTACTGGATTGTTTTGGAAGTAGAACACAGCACGGTGAGTGAGTGGAGAGTCAGTCACTATATAAGCAAGGCCATGTCCAGATGAGTTGCATTACACTGTGAACAAGCTTGGCGCAGGGAAACATCTGGCTGAAAGAGAGGAGAGGATCAGAGGACCAAGGACCAAGGATCTGTACCAGGATGCGCTTCTTTTTCTTCCTCTGGGCAGTTGGGTTCCTGCTGAAAGAGGCGCAAGCATGGGGCTTCAGAAATGGAATATTTCATAATTCCATATGGCTTGGTAATATATGTATTTATTAATAACTTTTTGGTGTCAGACAGTGTTCTAAATGTTTGACTAAATGTATTTGCCTCAGAATCCTCATGTAATGGTCATGGTCTTCAATCTCAACATTTTTCAAGATTGTTTTGAGCTACATGCGCGGGCGCACACACACACACACACACACACACACACACACACACACACACACACACACACACACACACACACACACACACACACACACACACACACACACACATTGGGGATGTGTGATCATAATCTTTTTCTGTATGGACTTAATTTGAGTTTTAATTTATCTTTCCCATGCAGTGCACGTGAGCATCATTTTAAGGATTCGGGCTAACCTGCTTAACTTTACTACTTGAAAGTTGAAATAGACCTTCATTTGAGTATAAACAACTCATATTTTGTGTCTGCAATTTGACAGATTACAAACTTAGTGGCAATTGAGTTTAATGTAATCATTTGATCTTTGGCCTTTCTTTATTTCAGTAAAACTAGAAATTAAACTTTCCCTTTTTTCCTTTGGATATATAGACAAATATTAAGGATGAATTGTCATAAATCAGCAATGATCACCCAATATTTTTTTATGATACAGCAGGGGACTCTGCATGTGTTCAAATGTGTCACAGTGGGAGGGGGGCATGTTTATTACTTGATTGAGTGTTGTATGAGACCAGCATAACAACAGGAAATGACTTAATCTTAGCCATGTCCAAATGCATTTAGGCTACATTAAAGGAATAGATATATAAACCAGAACCAACCCCATCTTGTCACTGAGGGATGAGTAATTGATGTAGGAAAGTATTAGAACCTCCTCTTTGTGTCCATACATTAATTCAGAGATCCTAACAACTATTTGTCTTCCACTTATAACATGGGCCTCTGACACTTATTTTGAAGACCATCTGCTTGGTGTTTTATAGAGGTGAGAGAGAGGAAGCCAAATAATATTATACCATATCGTATTTTAAACATTGAATATGAGTTTTTTTTAATAGTTAATATATTTGGCCGTTATTGTCTGTTATTCCTACACATACTGTAAACACCATGTTCCTAACATCTGATGAGAACCTTTCCATGTATATTATGTGTATCACATGTTTTCTGGGTGAAAAGATAATGGATGGCTTGAAATGTTTCATTGATTCATTTGTGTTTCTTGAATTCTGAAAATTGATATAGTAGGGGTGCAACAGTTAATCAAAGTCATCAATTTAATCGATAATTGAAAATGTAAAGGATTTTCATTTTAGACCTTTTTTTCTCTACTTTTGCGCAACACCATTGAAAGACCATTGAAAAAGTAATCGATAGTTGCAGCCCTGATATGCGTAGATTAGAACACAGTAGCTGGAACTAAGTTACGTGAACAGGAATGGTACTGGAACTAAGTTACGTGAACAGGAATGGTACTGGAACTAAGTTATGTGAACAGGAATGGTACTGGAACTAAGTTATGTGAACAGGAATGGTACTGGAACTAAATTATGTGAACAGGAATGGTACAGAAACAATGGTATAGAAATGATTTGGTGAAAAGGCAGATGGCTCCTGTGGTAGCGAGGCACATAGCACAACAGGGGATTGAAGAGGGCAAAGCACTTCAAATGAACAGGTTAACTAGATGAGAATATTGACTTGAGGCTAATTTGGAGCACACTCCGCAAGCTTTGCAAGATCATGCATGCGTGATTAACAAAACAGGCTCAGCAGAAGGCTCCCTATTGAGAAAGCCTAGGTTACGACCATTGCCACAATAGAGAGCAATGTACTGTAATCTGGACTTCTCCATAAACACTCTTGATAGATGTCTCTCCACTATAACTCGATCTTGTATTGTTCCCTGAATGCATTCACACATGCTTGTACTAGGGTCCCTGGAAAGGTTTCTTGAAAGCTGTAAAGCAAAGTGAAATCTTGTATATGTGTATCAGGTTGCTTGGATACAAATCATTGTAGCTGGTACACAATGGGACACCACACAGGCACTGGCAGAGTGTGAGTTCTCTCATGGCATGTGACAGTGGTACACAGCGCACACCTCAGTCTTCACTGAGAGTGTAAAATTGTACAATTTTAAATTAAAGGTACTGTAAAGTGATATTTTTTGGTAAAAATACTGTAAGTCTTAAACATCTGTACAGTATATTCAGCAAGCATTGCTATATATATAGAGTGTTTGTTCAGTAACAGGTCTCCCCATCCAGCATTTTTAGATCGCAATAACAATTTCATCCAGTCAGGAAAGAGAACCCATAGTGAAATTGGAAGAAGAAGAAAATTAGCAGACAAAATTGGAACTTGAACACACATAAGATTGAAGCTGATAAATGATCTTTGTGAGTATCTCTCTCCCAATTGGATGAAATTGGTAATCCACCTGAAAATGTTGCTGAACAAACAATGAAAATGTTGCTGAACAAACACTCGATACAATGATTACTATCGGAATACAGAGCTTTAACTTTATTTTTTACCAAAATATATCACACCTTTAATACTGAGGATTTTACTGTTGGCTGGAAAATGTGTTTCTGTCTACTTTCATCTTACAGAACAGGCTGCTGGAGTGTACCACAGGGAATCACGCAAAGGACGATATCAGCTGACCTATAAAGAGGCCAAGGCTGTCTGCAATTTTGAGGGAGGAAAGCTGGCCTCTTATGAACAACTGGAGGCAGCTCGTCAGATAGGTCTGCACAAACACACACAAACATATGCATGAACTTTGAATCCACTGTATCTCGCATTGGTCTCCAGTCGGATTCTGTCAGTATCACCTCAAACCTGTCCATGAAGTTTATGTAAGCCCATTAGCCCATTGGTTGTCTCACAGTTTGTCTAAGCACATATGTACAGTCAGTAACAAACTGTTTACACCCGCCAGCCTTTAAACTTTGGCAGGAAGGGCTGTGTTTTTCTTGACTTTCTCCCATGAAATGAATCTGTTGGGTCTCATTTCTTCTTACAAGCGTGTTCATGCTCCAAATCCAAATGGGGAGGTCTTTAACCACTTAAACCCTACGTATATACTGAAACCCTATAAACCGTATAAGTCTCCGATCTTCTATTTTCGCCAAAACGTTTGCCCCAGAATGCTAGGGTTCATAGGGTTCATGTGGTTATGGCAACATGATTGAGAATATACTGTATATTTGATGCCTTTGGAATGCTTGTAAAGTGTGTAAAAAGGTTTGATTTGTTCAGGGGCTAGATATTATGGGGCCATGCTGACTGAAGCACTTCTCTGCTCGGCTTGGTGCTCTTCGATGACTCCATGTCAAATGTCAGTGAGCCCCACCAGTATAATACAGGCCTGTTAACACCTGCTTGTGTGGGCAACATTACTGTTCCCATGGCACAGAGATTGATTCCAGGCCTCGGCTCTGGTAAGTTCCACACGCTTGTCAGTGATTACAGCTGAGTTTCCCCATGGCATCTTCCTAGGAGGTCTCCTTTTATCTCAGCTTTTCTAGCTGTGGTCTGCTGATTGTAACTGGACCACAGACACAAAGGAGATCATTACGTAGCCTATGGCCCCAGTTGGCCTCCAATATCAGCATCAACAACATCCTCAAAAGAAGGCTCCTTTTTTCACTGGCATTTTGAGGTCATTTTGAAAGAAAGACGCTGGTTGGTCAGTGAACTGCAATATAATGATTCACTCATGAGAATATCATGAGAATTTGATGTGACAATTGTAATCGTGTCCATTGTGATAATTCTCCAATCTTGTTTTATAGTAATATTATTCAATTTGTTTCTATTTTTCTAGGCTTACATGTTTGTGCAGCTGGATGGTTTGACAAAGGGCGCGTTGGCTACCCCATTGTTAAACCAGGCGCCAACTGTGGCTTTGGTAAGGTTGGCATTATCGACTATGGCTACAGGCTAAACAAAAACGAGAAATGGGACGTGTACTGCTACAACCCAGAAGGTGAGTATATACATTACACATAATGACAAATGCTGTTTTTGGTAATCCTGGGTGGGGGTGTTAGTCGTCCATGAGTGTATGAGATGACTGTGTGATTGTGGTTGAGTCAGAGACAGGGAGAGACGTGAGTGCCACTGGGTGAGGTTAGGGCACACAGGCTCAAGGCAGTAAACAGCGATGTGGTTACACAGTGTCTCCAAGTACAGTATGTTTTCCTTCTGCAGATACAACCTAGCTTCACATTCATCACCACAACTTGAAGTTAAAATGGAAGTACACAATAACAAAATAATGATTTTTAAAAAAATGTGTAGACAAATGATGGGACTACAGAACACAACGTTTTTTTGGTTCAAAACCACAATCTCACTTCCACCCTGAAAGCGATTAACCAACTTTGAGACACAGCTGCTGATAACTGAGAGGCAGGCTGGGGGTGACATAGAACTGTAGCCGTCACCACTGAGTGTTTCTCTACATTCTTTCACATGGAACAAAGTCACGACACCGTTGATTCATTTATTTTCACTGTCCTTGATACTAGATTCCTTACTTGCTAAAACGTATTCACTTGCCCATCCCATTAACCACTCAAGCCCTCTATACTGTGTTGTATAATAGCAAAATGTGCCGTGATGCGACATGTTGTGAGCATATAGATCTACAGTACATAGATAGACCTTGATTCATCTTGTGGGGGAAATTCAGTTGCCAAAGGCAGTACTGCAATAAGAAAATACTGTCCAGATACAGAAAGGGTAGCAACCAATAAATACTTCTGTAGATACTAATAGAAGTGTACATATATATCTTTTAAAGCATACAAAAGATACATAATATTACAAAAAAGCGATCTGCAATTTATTTTAAATTTTGAACGTTTTTTATATGCTCAAAATACAGTAGAGTAGTTGGATGGTTACATTTCTCTCAATTTCATGACATTGTATTTAAATAATATTTCCTTTAATTTTAGCTAAAAAGCGTCTTTTATTTATTCGGACCGAGTCCGAATTTTGCGTATATTCGCATAATCGCCGGTGTGTAATGACCTTTAGGCGGAATTATTTGGAAATTGTGTGAGCCAACCATTCAGTCTTGAGAGACTCATTTTATGGAGATAGTCAACATTTAAATTTGTTTCCTTACTACTTTAATTTATTTTATGTCTCATAAGCAACATTTGGATGGTTTTCAATGTTTGATCTAAGACTGCAGTAGGCCTATGGTTTTAATCATACTCATTAAATAGCCTACAATTATATACTTACCTCTTCCCCCTTTAGCAAATGTAGAGGGAAATAAAGACTTTTGATGTCATTGTCACTAATTTGCACATGTGCTGTTGATTTCTCTCAGTCAACAAAAGGACTTTATTTTCTCCAATTGTGATTCAATTCAGGGCTCACATGCAAGTCATAGACCCAAAACCCAACAACCCTTGGGTTGTACATGAGTACATGAATTCTCATCTTTTGATGTTGATGTTTCCCACAGCCAAGGAGTGCGGTGGTGTGCTGACAGACCAGCAGAAAACCCTTCAGTCTCCTGGCTACCCCGAGGAGTATCAGGACGAGCAGATTTGTTACTGGCATATCCGTGTACGTTATGGCCAGAGGATCCGCCTGTACTTCCTGGAGTTTGACGTGGAGGACGATACATCTTGTCTCGCAGACTACTTGGATGTTTACGACAGCTACGATGACGTCTCTGGTTTTGCTGGGAGGTAAGATTCACTGCCTACTGGGTAGTCTAAATAGAATAGAATGGAACAGATTCAATACAGCTGTCTTTGATTCAGGATTGAAGAGTACACAGTAAAGTCCTCAGTGCTCATTGATCCATTTGTACACTTAAATTAACTCTGAGGATTTTACTTTGCAGAGTTCATGTCATATGTAGGCACCTTCAGAAAGTTAAGCTTTGGGTGAATTGTTCTGATACTCATGTTTATCTATGTTATCTGTTTGCAGGTTCTGTGGTGATTATTTACCAGATGACATCATTAGCACAGGTGAGATCTCATTATATTATTTGTTTTGTTGTGATAGTGCTACTGTCTTTGACTGAATTGATACTGGTCCTGTTTTGTTTCCTCCTTTTATTATCAACAACCTACCTCAGTCTGTCAGACTGCTTTGTTATCCGAGAAATGTGGGCACACTGCTGCACCAGTGGACCATAATAAAAACACAACTTAGAGGCTTGTTACACCAAATGGGACATTTTGGCCAAACGGTGGTGCTAGAGGAAAGGCCATGGAGGCCCCAAAACCAATATATCCTTCAATCTGGCTAGGGCACTGCTTTTAGATTATGAGATATCTTGTGTGCAAAGTTTACATTTTGGCTTGACAACGGGTATGCTAAAGGAAAGGGCATGAAGTAAAATCAGTAGGGCTCATAAGATGAGATAGACCTATATCGATCCCAATTGGGAAATTCAGATGTCGCCACTGCATAAAGCATTTAGCGTTTTTCTCTATATAATGACAGCCCCACTTTGTCTTACCCTGCAGGAAATGTGATGACAATAAAGTTTCTCTCTGACGCTTCAGTCACTGCTGGCGGCTTCAAGCTACAGTACATTGCCTTCAACGCGTCCCTCTTCTCGCAGAATGACACTGACTATTTCACTCAGTTATAACACACTGGTGCTATTCCTGTTGCTAGTGTATATATGATGTTGTTCTTTAACTCATGTAACAAATCTTTGTACTGTATCTAATCAAAGAAACAATGAGAAATAAACAGCCATTGTGTTAAACTTTCTGTCCATTTATTTTCACTGACTACTTGCTTGACAATTATGGTCACACAGCAGAAAAAAGAGAAGCAAAGAAAAACTTGACCATCATTTTATAAATAGCATGAATATTGGGAATTCAATTATGATATTCTGAGACCATTTTTTATAGGGAGAGTGGATGAATATGTTTCTATGCTTGGTCAGGGTCCATTCCCAGACATAGAAACACATTAATTAACAATGCTATTGATTGGAGCTCACTGTTGACAACTTTGTAGTAATAAGTGACAAAAAGAGCACATTAACCACATGAACCTAGCGTCCCTATTCTAGGCATGTCATAATAAAGTGAAGATAGCAGATCAACAAGCTCACAACACATCGCATTACGATTCGTTGTGAGCTTGTAGATCAGCTATTTTTGGTTAAGAGAAGAGTGAAGAGATTTTGTTTAGAGGGACCATGTATAGACCCCTGAGGGAACCTGATCAACAAAGTATATGGGTCTTTAAGTGGTTCAAAAAACCGGAAGAAACCGCTCTATAAGTGGGATCACAATCACAATCAGTTTTACAGAGGACTGTCCTGAATCCCTGGAGCATGGAATGAAATCAAATACTGTAGGTGTATTTGGTCTCCCCATATCTCCAGCTCTTTAATAAACAGAAAATACATTTTGGTGGCAATATGTCAGCCAATCAGGAGAGAGTACCCATTTATCAACTTCAATTTCATAGTGTTACAGTTCCAATCTTGTGCTCATTTGTCTGCTCATTTCTTTGTGTCATCACTTCCAATTGCACTTGTTTAATCTGTATCCTTGTCTGAGTTCTCTATCCTGATTGGATAAAATTGGTATCCTGACCTGAACATGAATTTTCTGTTTAATAAAGAGCTGGAGAGACATGGAGAGACTCCTGTTACTGAGCAAACACTATAGCAAGGAGTACTATCAGAATATAGAGCTATTTGACACTTATTTTAACCAAAGAATATCACTTACCCTACCTTTAAGATAAGATAAGATTAGATAAGATAAGATAAGATACAGTAAGACTTAGTGATGATTGATTGATTATTTTATTTTTGTGTGTGTGCCCAACCCTCTTGGATTTATAAGACACCATTTTACATGATAAGATGAGATCAGATAAGATAAAAGGAACATTTCCAAATGGCAATTTTCCAAAAGGAAATTTACCATGGACATATCTGTTGTTTGTCATTGTATGCTGTTGTGGCACACTACTTTTGAATATCTCACATGCTTGCATTTTGCTTCAGGTACCTGTATGAGTAGTGACAAACCTTCTTGATTCTTGTTTGATTCTAAAAAATATAAAATAACATAGTTCATACATGCACAGATTGCCACCAACCAACAAAATGCATATTGCAACACATCCACATATAATCATCATAATATGCCTTATACTTTGCAGTCAAAGTAAGTCAGCCTCATCAATGCAGAATCATACAATGTGCACACTAATTGATTTGGACTCCATTTTTATTAAATTGAATAAGAACTGGTGTCAATCTAATCTTCTCTTCTACATTATCCTGAAAGATGTTTCTTGCTTCAAGAAAAATGAGCGAAGCGCTCAACATTCTGTTCACCAGTAGACCTGCTCAACAGATGGAACGAAGACCTTGGTCGTACTTGACAGCTAACCAAGAATATTACTGCATGTTATACTTATCTGTTGGAACAGTGTGTCCTAGATACAGTGTGAATCTGTATGATGGCAGTTGGCACACTTGTGTCATATAGACTCAACACTTTCATCCTTGGTCTTTTTACCACTCTGTCTGATTACCTTTTCAGTTAAACTAGGGTGACATGTAACAAGCAGAAACAAGTAAGAACTCATTTTTGGCTGTATGAATACTTTGCTCTCTTTTGAAAAGTTGTGCTAACACTATCTTCGGTTCAGAGGCTGATTATTAATCTCCCTGACTCTGAATCTTGTGGTTGTCTTCCTTCCTTCACTACTTCATACACGTCATGTGGGGTCAATGTTATGAAATAAATAAGAAGTTAAATAAACTCATGGATGTGATATGATGGACCACTTAAACCCCATATGGTTGACTTGAGCGGAGTCCCTCAGGGCTCTACACTAGTGTATTTTCTGTTTTCTGTTATCGTGGGGAAGCTTTTGTTGAAAACTTGTGAGCTTGTCAATCTGCTATTTTCAGAAAAAAGCTTTCACCACAATAGGGATGCTGGGGTTTAAAGTGGTTTAGAAAAAATATATAATGATATTTTATTGATTTCTCACATTGAATAACCCAACATTTGGTACAAAATAATATTAAATAAAGTGCTAGAAAAATACAAATTAAAATACCAATACCACTCTAAAAGGAAACTAATGAATAAATAAATGAATAAATAAATAAATAAATAAATAAATAAATAAATAAATAAATAAATAAATAAATAAATAAATAAATAAATAAATAAATAAATAAATAAATAAATAAATAAATAAACAAAAAAACAAACAAACAAACAGTTGTCTTTTAATGACACAGTACATTGGAATCATAAACACACACTTTGTTCATGGAGAAACATACATTTTAAGCACATGTGCACACACACACATTGTTCATACAGTGATCATCACTGTTTCATCCAGAGTGAATCAGACACAACCAGAGCCATGTGTCATGTCATGTGGCTCTTTCTCCTTATAAGGCAGAGTGGGCGGTGCCGAACGGCGACGTATTGAGGGTCAAAGGGGATTTTTCTTGTGCGTCGGCGTGCGTGCTAGCCTGGTTTGGCGCGAGCGTTTTCGCGGCGCAACAACTGCACCATCAGGACAGAGGCAGACAGCGGAGCGAGGCCACATCTCTTTAATTTTTTAAACACCAAACACGTATTTATTCACCAAGCAAGCCGAACCTGGCGAGTTGCGACGACACATTAAAGCCGTTAGCGTTGATGGTGTTGTTGACCGTTAAGCAGCGTTTCTGTGCATCGTGAAAACTCTCCAGGTGAGGAAGAGGAGGAGGAGGAGGAGGAGGAGGAGGAGGGTCAGTGTTGATGCTATGTTGTTGTTTAAATGTCTGTGTCAAAGTTTGCCGACATGAATGGCAAGGTTAAAGTGTGAAAGTGAACACAAAATGAGCTCCGCTGTCTGTCATTGACGCGTTTAGCTACACAATGTACCTCTAGTCACCAGCACCAGAGTCTTAAAGACAGTGTGTAAGATGAGACCCCGGCCTTGCATGCGTTGTGTGAAGGCAGGGGGCTAGTGGTGCTAATAGGCGACCCTATGCAGGCTAGTGTGTGAAGTTAGCACATGATGCTAGCTGCTGATCTGTGTTGGGCTCTATGGTCGTTCCATCGCCTTGCTTGTAAACACGTTTAGACTCGAGACATGTGAGGGTTTCTTCCGTGTGCTAGCTAGGCCAGTGGTTCTCAAACTTTTACATTTCAAGGTCTCCCCTTAACTCTTGACAGTGTACACATGGAACCAAATGGACCCGCTAGGTTCCATTTGTATACTGTCAGAGTTACAGACTTGTAAGGGTCAATTTAGACCCCCCTAAAGGAACCCAGAGAGTCTCTGAAATCCAGTATAGAACCACTGAGCTAGGCCTCAGTGTACTTCACTCTTTTTTTTTTTAGAGTGTACACATGTAACCAAATGGACCCTCTCTCAGAGTTATACATGGTTATTGTTAGATAACACTTGTCATTTTTGTGTATGGGATGTAGCTGTGCAGTTGTTGTGGAGATCTTTTTTGATAGCCCAAAACTGCACTGACTAGTAGTCACTGCTGCTGCTGCTTCTACTGCAGTTGTCACCTGTGATGCCACCTTTGAAAATGAATGATCAAATAAAAGAGTTGAAGTTGAGTATAACACACATGTCACCATTACATAATACTGTATATAAATATACAAGCTAATATCAGATCAATCAAATCTTTTCTATAGTTTTTCTTTTTAAATTTTGAGTAGCCAATTATAATTATGTACCCCTTTTTCTTATCATGCCAATCAATTCCTTCTCGCACACTACTGTGTGTTGTCACTGCTGTTGTACCATACCCTACTGTCTGGCTCACCTGCCAGTTAGGAGCCCCCACCAGGAGGACGTTGCACCTCCGTCCTACTCCTCTCTCCCAACACTCCCTGCTGACAGGAGTACGTGCAGTGACAAATATCACCTTCCCTGCCCGGCGTCCCTCCCCCGAACACGGGCCAATTGTGTTCGTGTAGACGACCCAGAAAATCTAATCTGATATGAAAATGAATTGAGTCAATCAATATGAAACTTTTATAACACATGAAACTTGAATAAGGCAGTTGTAAAAAGGTGTCCTCTGAAAGTCTGATGATGAAATCCAATCAGAGTTGATCATTCTTTCTGGTGGCCATTTTTAGAGTTTATTTGCAGTACCAATACCAAGTTAGTAGCCTTGATTTTGGAAATATGCATTGATTGATCTTGTTGCAGCAAAACTAGCATTGTTGCGATACTAGAGACTGTGAACATAGGATTAGGGAATGAATCTCAAATATTTTGCCCAATATAACTGACATGAAATATTCATATCGTCCCAGACCTACAGGATGTGCAGATAGATGGATGGATAAAAACACATTTTGACTGCCATGTTTCTTTTGTTTTATTTATATGATTTTAACACAAGATATTTTTGTTCACAGTGTTGCATTATCGGGAAAGAAATAAGGGCATAGTGAGTTAACTGCATCCTTTTGAACTTTTAACGTGTCATACACAGGGCGTGTCCCTACTGTAGCAATGTCACTGTCTTTATTTAGCCCTTTGTGCAGAATCCTCCTCCTTTCACCCTACTCTTTCTGTCTAGTTTTTCCTCCCCAGTCCCACTAATGGTCTTCTTTTCTCTGCTCCCTCTTCCAGACATTGAGCAGGTGAGTCAGGATGATGGCGACGGCGGAGCCTCTGAGCAGCTCCAGCCTCCTCCCACTGCTGGAGTCTCTGGAGGACTCCTCGGCAGGACAGTCAGAGCAGACAGATGCCTACCTCACCATTGCTAAGTAAGCCACTTGAATCATGTTCCCTTTACCTCCTTGCAAAGAGGAAGATGTTGGAAACGGTGTATATTAATTGGTTCCCTCCTTTGCCCCAACAGTCGTCTCAGTGGAGATGATGGGCGCCAGTTCCTCCCTGCAGTTGAAAAGCACTTTTCTCGTCTGGTTAAAACAATTTTGGTGAGTGCCGCTGTGTATGTGACATTTATAACACCGTTCAAATGGAACTCGCCATAATAATGTGTTGACGTTTCCCAGTGTAGAATCACAATTATGATGTTTTGTTTAGCAACCATAACGTTTTTGATTAAAGTTGTCTGTGAATAATGTTGAGTGCAGGCAACATTGTACACCAAATAAAGAATACACTCAAGGCTGTGGTATATCGTGACTATGTTGAATACACTCAAGGCTGTGGTGTATCATGTTTAGTCTGAGTAAGAGCCTGTGTTGCTCGAAACATCCCTGCATTAAATCATATCTTCTACATGTGAGTTATTTGGTGTGCCGATCTTTCTGCTCCAAGGTATTTTTTGACCCAGCACTGTTGTATTGGACATTAGGATGTGCATGTTTTTTTTTCTCTGTAGCAAGGCTACAAGAAAGGCACTTTGTTTTGAGGTATAGCCATCTTCAACTACATTTTTGTATAAGTATTATAAAGCAAGATTAAAGACTAGTTGACCACTGACAGCTCACGTCCTGTTGCTGAAAGCTGCTAACTATTTGTTTTATGTTTTTACTTTTATGCAATATGCAGAGTCCGACTAAGTATAGTCTTTTCATGTGAAGCTGCAACACAGATGCTGTTGTCTTGGCCAGCGACTGCCTTGTAAAAGAGAATCTGAATATCAATGGGAATATTCCTAATAAAATGCAGGTTACATTTCTTGTGGTGTTGCTTTTCCAGACCCACATCTCCAGTCCAAACACTGAGCTGAGCCAAGCTTCCCTGCAAGCTCTAGGATTCTGTCTGTACCACGCTCATGTTGCCAGGGGAGTAACAGGTATAGACACAAATACTTATTTTTCAGTACACCTTGTCAGGGCTTGAGTTTTCTCATGAATTCACTAACCATTGTGCTGGATTCTCATTTTTCAGCAAAGTCTGCTGAGGATATATTAGCGGCGCTCTGCTCCTTAGTTGTGAAATCAACTGATAAAAACACATGCATTAGAGCATTATGGGTCATCTCCAAACAGAGCTTCCCTCTACAGGTGGTTGCCAACAAGGTCAGTGTCCGTATGTCATGGGAAGGCTAGCCCCTTTCGGAACCCTGAATACCTTTTTTGTATTTGGGAAGGTGGTATCCAGGGTCCCTTGAAAGTCAATGCACTCTCCCATGTACCCGCTGGTACCACTGTCTGGGCCCGGACAAATATAACGTCTCTAAAGTTTTGCAGAGAGATTTCAAAGATACTCTGAGCTGCATTAGGGTCCCGCGGAAACGGGCGTTGATAGGCACTTATCGGCGTTGCCATACCATTGAAATCTCTCTGCAAAACTTTAGAGACGTTATATTTGTCCGGGACCAGACAGTGGTACCAGCGGGGTACATGGCAGAGTGCGTTGACTTTCAAGGGACCCTGGATACTGCCTTCCCAAATACAAAAAGGTATACAGGGTTCCGAAAGGGGCTATGGGAAGGCAAAATCCAATCCAATGTGTGAGAATTTACGCGTGTGTTTTTATAATGCATGTTGCATCCTCTACCCAGGTGTCATCTATATTGGGTACTCTAGAAAATGTGTGGACCAGAGAGGACATCCAGTCTGTTGTAATGGAGCATGAAGCCTTGAATGTTATTATAAGGTAAACCGGTCTTCCCCTTGCAAAAGAATATTTTAATCGTTGCATATTTTCATTGCAGTGGTAAGATGTCAACATTCAACTTTGCTTAGAATTTCCACGTTTTTTTTTTTTTCACTTCACGTAGATCTACGCGATTGGCACGTGGCGGCTTTAAAGCGGTTCGCGTAGATCTACGTGATTGGCAGTCAATGTGTTAATAGTCTGGCTAATGCATGGCAAGAATAAAAATCCTTTTGTAAAGTATTTCTTAATATTGTTTCTGTTTTTTGTCTATTTCCTGTACATTATACAGAATATTTCTTAACATTTATCTCCCTAACCCTTGATCTAAACTGGCTCCATTCCTTATTGTAGGATGCTGGAACAGGCACCAGTCCAAATGAGTCAAAGTGCGGTGCGTTGGGCCAAGCTGATCCTTCCACTAGTGGTTCACTCTGCCTCCAAAGTCCGCTTACGGGCCGCAGCTGCCTTGGAACTTGGCCTGCCTCTTCTCCTTGAAAAACAGAATGATGTGGCAGGTATACTCGAACCCCTGATGTCCTCGGTGAGTCCTCTGTGTGTGTGTGTGTTGAGTAGTGGTCAAAGGAGTGCTGAAATATCTCTTTTGGTAATGATGAAGGTGGGATGGATTGAAACAGTTTTTTTTTTGAATTTTTGCCTATGCCAGTGAAGACTCCTAACGTTTTTGAAATTGTTTGTATCTCAAATATCTTGTCTCCCCAGAAACTCATCCCCGAGCTCCAGAAGCTTTTCATGTCTAAGAATGAAGCAAATGTGCTGAAGCTTTGGCCCTTGTTCGTCAAGCTTCTGGGGAAGGTAAAGCAGACCTCTGTGAATGTGAATGTATTAAGATGTTTATACAGTCATCTAATTTGTACTTCTCCTACATAGCTGCTCCACAAAGGTGGTCCCTTCATCAACTCTGTGTTACATCTAGAAGAAATGGGCTTTCGTCATTCCTCGCCTACCATCAAGAAGATAGCCTTCATTGCCTGGAAAAGCCTCATAGACAACTTTGCCCTCAACCCAGGTGAGCAATTGCGTGTCTTCACTGACTGACTGACTGACTGACTGACTGACTGACCTTATCTTAACCAAAACCCCTCAATGTTTTGAATGCTTTCACTCACATCTTGTGTTTCCCGCATGTTTTGCTCTATTTATTGAAGACATCCTGAGCAATACCAAGCGCATGAAGCTGCTGATGCAGCCCCTTAACATCCACTTGCGAACAGAGGCCCTGCAGCTCAGCAAGGTGGAGGTCTGGTGGTACTTGGTGGTCCGGTTGGGGCCCAACTTAGGGCCCAATTTTGAACAGGTAAGCTGCGTTTGTCTGTCATTATGCATGTGCATTGTCCTGATATTTACTTCAGTGAATTAGTCACTTAAGTGCTGTATACTTTGCAAAAACGAATAGCTAAAATAAGTGTTGTGAGCTTGTAGATCTGCTATTGTCACTATTGTTAAACTTGAAAGTGGTAAGACGACGGGCCACGGGTGAACAACGTGCACATCTGTCATTGCAGGTCTCTGTTCCACTGCTGCAGTGTACTATTGGAGCCGACTCCGCGACTGTCCCAAGCACCCCTGTTAGGGGCTCCAATCAGAACAGTGCTGTTACGCCTATCCCACCAAAGACTGGTACTTTACACATATCCACCATATCCAGTCACTAGACTGCAATAAAGAAATATATACTGTATATCTTCACAGCGTGCAGGTAAAGTTCCTGCCCACCACCACAAATTCCAATACCCAAATCTCTGCTCACTCCACGCTCCTCCAGCTTAACCCGAAAATACTTTGTGTGCCAAATGGTCATTTGCTTTTGGAGCAGCCGAGACCGGAGAGCAAGCCGCTTTCAATGTCAAACAGCAAGTCTACAACCAGTGCACCACAGCCTGTTCTCGTCCGCTTACCGGAAGACCGATCGATCGGTCATCAATTTAAATACGCCGATTTTAGCTCCTAATTACTCGATTGGCCGTTGCCAAACTCCCCGATACGGAAATACGATCTTTTATTAAAAAAAGCTGTGCCGTTTACATCCAAAATAATGTGCCTTTTTAATAAGGAATCGATCTGTGTTCTGGGAGGCACTCTAGCGCCTGCCTGCATTCCAACACGCAGCTGGTGTGAAACGTAAACAACTGTCTGAGTCATCACGATCGCAATGTCTCTCTTGGCAGTTTTTCATTGTGTCCGAGACAGACCCCAAAAATGCAGATTGCAACACGTGTGGAGGAAAACTCCCACGTGGAGGAAATTCTCCAAAGACGTTCAATACAACCAACCTCATACAGCACTTGAGGAATAAACATGTAAAGGAGCATGCAGACTACTTGAAGCTAAATGAAACGAAAGAAGCTCAAGCTTGCGACATCAGACCCCGAAAAGAGAAGTTTACACAGATGACAGTTACCGCAGCGTTAAAAGCCATCGAGCCTTTCCGCAGTACCTTTTGAAATGTTGAATTTAGAGTTGAATTCACAAGGAGACTGTTGTTAATTCAATTCAGATAACATTTTATTTTGATGCACCTTATGTAAAAGTTTAATTTAAAGTTAAATTCATATTGGGACTGAGGTTCAGATCAGAAGATATTATACCATATGTAGCCATATGAGGCTGCCATTATCATATAGATAATAATATGGAATGTCCCAATTTTTCTTTTACTATACTATACCTCCGGTCTACATTGTTTTGTTTGTACTGTATTTTTGTTTAGTTACTGTAGTAGCATTCAACCCTCTCTTCATTCAACACTTTGTCTGATATATTGAAGCTTAAAGCTGATATACTGTACTCAATAATATTTGGAGCTCCCTCCTATTTAAGAGGTGAGGTTAATGATTGTTTGATAAAGGGCAAACTAAGCGACAAGTCAGTGTCATCAATATGGTATGGGTAAGACCATTCAAACGAGACAGACACTGTAGTAGCAAAGGTTAAATACTTTCCTTTCAAAATAAATCGGGATCGGAATCGGCCGATCCTGAGGGAGGGGATCGTAGTCGCTACCCCAAAATTGTTATCGGAGCACCCCTATTTGTTGTGCGAGAATGCATGTCATATATGAGAAATACAGCATCTAATATACAACATGACATGCAGGAGGAGCGAGCTGGCAGGAATGCGAGGAATTGGAATGTGGCTGTCAGTCCAGCCTGCTTGATTCTTCCGGACTCGTGTCTAATCCTTTCCTCCTCGCTGGGGCCGCGGTTAAGGCGTGAGTGGAGGACACGAGTGGAGTGAGCGAGTGTGGAAGTTGGGGTATTGGATTTTGGCTTAGGAGTTTGAAACCCTGGTGGTCCTTCCGGCTATGCCGGACGTCCCAACAGAACACAATTGGCCATGTTCACGGCCTGGGAGGGCGATATCTGTCGCTAGTTGGTCAACACATTACTTCCTCCCTGTGAAACCATTCACTGTGAAAAGAAGCCACTTGACGTCACATGTGGTTGTCTGGGATATTCCTAGGACCAACTGTAGGTGACAAGGGAATAGAACAACGATTCTCAAACGTTTTTATTTCAATGACCTCCAGGTTGATATTTATTAGGCCATGTACCCCCATTTGAAACAATTTGCTATCTCTGGTACCCCAATCTACACTGTAAAATCCCTAGTGTTAATTTAACTCTGAGAGTGTACAAGTGGAACCAAATTGACCAGAAAGCGTCCATTTGGTTCTATTTGTACACTTAGAGTTACAGACCTGTAAGCGTCCATATGGACCTGGTGGTCCTTGGACCCGACATTGACCAGTGGACTATAATACACAGGGAATCAGGAATTTACTAAATTTGGAGAAAAAGGTGAAGAAAAAAAATCTCTTCACTATCCCATCGGCCATCAATAACTATTATGAGGTATGTCGTAAAAGGTTGATGGAAAGTGTGTCTTTGGTCATCCACCAGGCCCAGTGAGCTTCAACAGCCCGGCCTCCAGCACGCCTCGTTTGAACGTGAGCTTGAACGCCAGTTCAAGCTCGGCAGCCACCCAGACCTTCCCCTCCATTCAGCTGCTAGGTGTGGAAATGCTACTGCACTACTTCCTTGGACCAGAGGTCGTACCCATGGCAGCCAGGAGCAAACTTGTCCTCAGTCTTGGTTTGTGGAGTTGTACCTTTTTATTGACCATATTCATACAGCGGCCATTTTGCTCTCATACTATACAAACCCTGACGAGGTGGGGCTTTCAACCCCCGAATATAAGTTAAGAACAAAATTGGCCACCTTGTGAATATAGTCCATTGTTTGCTAATGAACAACATTTTGTTTGACAGTATTTCCTTTACCTGCTTTGGAATAGTCTCATATGTTACTCTCAATGGTGTCGTTGAGTAACAAACTGAAGTGAATTACAGTTAAAATTTCAGCACGTATCATTTGATTTCTTTCAGTAGCTACACTTGAACGTTACATTATTCAAGATGTTTGAATTTTATATTGTCTGTATTTTTCAGAACCTCTGACACACCCGTTTATATCTGGTATCTCCTCCTTCACTAAGAATGCAGCTGTTTTCATCTCTAATGTCAGAGATGGCTTCATTGCTGTTGGCAAAGACGCACCAGGTAAACTTAATGTCTTAAACTGACTCGAATAGTGGCAAAATCCCCAAATTGAGTGCTGATGTCAGAACTCTTTACAAACTAAGAGGTGAAGCTGTTTGCATCACTGGTCAGTGTTGATGATCATGCATGGATAGCACCATTTCTGGTGGTGTGTGAGTTGATATAGAAACATAATGTTCCTTGGAGTCAATTTTGAAAGCGTAGTTGGAGTGTAATGAATTAATCGTTTTCCTGATGTAACTCATGATTCCCGCTTTTCTCTCTACCCTTGCAGAGTCCCTGCTGACTCTCATATGGAAGAGATTAGTCAGTTTAGTCAACTCAACAATCGAATCTGGTAAGTGCCTGTCAGCTTGTTGTAGCTCATGCTTATGCTGTACACAGCTCTGAAAATAAAATGCAACTGAAGTCGATTTGGGTTTTCTTAAGAGACTGTCCTTTTCAAATGTATTGTGGCCGCTGCAAAGCAGGACGGGGCTGTAAAGTTGCTTGTCCCGCCCAGCAGCTCCACATAGAGCACCACGATTGGGCCAGGGCCCTGTCAGTCAGGAGGAGGTTCAGCAAGGCTCCTGGCCTCATCTCCCAACCCGGCCCACTCCCAGTTTCATCTCAGTTTAAGTCCGAGCGTCCAGAGCCTCAGGGGGTCTTGACTGCCATGACGAGGAGAAAGTCTGAGGGGCCTGGCCCCCATGATGACCATTCTCTTACGATTCTGATTGATCAGTTTACAATCATTCATGGAGAAATCATTATAAGTCGAGTTGGACTCGGCTGTCCGCTCATAATTAGTCTTCCATATCTGCTCTGTCTGTCCCTGACAGTGGGCAACAAGAAGGATCGCCAGGCCTGTGAAGTGCTCACCCTGATGTTCCAGGCTCTGCAGAGTATCGTCTCCTCAGAAGCTCTCCCAGCAGACAAAGTGCTGGTAAGATGTGGATGGCTGAGAACTATTTACATTACTATGATCACTAGTTAAATGCAGGTTTGCCATTTTGTTAACGGTGTGGCCGAAGGCCAGTCCATCCAGGGCTTGTTTGTTTACTGTACATGTACAAGTATGTATCTGTCCCCTCAAAAGTAGACCAATCATGGCCCAGATGGTTGGCGTAACCATCTGGGCACCTAGGCGGGCAATCACAACCCATGCTGCTATGTGTACAATGTCATGAAACGTACCCAGGTCATGCTGCTGTCTGTATGATGTCACGAAACAGAACTACCTAATCGTCAGTTTTGTTATTTTGGTAGACATCTTTTTAGGAATGGCATGCTCAATTCAAACTTATCCTATGTTTAGCTAGCAGATGTTACTCTTACAGTACTTAATCATTTGTGTCCCAGTACAGTAATCTGTATGGCCACCTAGTTAGCGTCACTGATTTTGAATGTTCTCCATCTCATGTCACTCAGGCCCTGTTTGAGATCACAGTGAAGGGCATTCCCCAGAGGATTCTCGGCTCTGCGTCCTACCAAGTGGGCAAGATGGATGTGCTAAATGTGAGTGCTTATCAGATGGTGTTGGTTTCATATGCATTTTGTGCTCTCAAGGTTGATTAATCCTTCGCCTCTCTTCCACAGGGTACCCCTGCCTTGTACCTCATATTTCTCTTGTACAACAGCAGCCTGCTCTCAGCCTATATAGAGCATGAGAGGTAGGGTTTACGTTAATTGAGGATTTCTTTTAATTTTCAGAGATTCTTTTATTACGTTGTGTAAATTATAATTTGAACTGAAATCAATATTTCACACCTTACATGCTGACCCTGACATTCTGTTGGCCAGATTCTTTGAGTGTCTCCATGCCCTGGTGGGCTGTGGCCTGTCGGGCCCCACATCCCCACTGGCATTCGTGGAGGCCGTGCTTGGGGCTATGGGGCGCAGCGCTGGATCCCAGGAGAACAAGGAACAGTTGTGGAAGATGTGGAGCACTGTGGTCAGCCCACTTACTGACACCATCACACAGGTAGAGACTGGTTGAATCTGAAAGTGTAATTGAGGAAAATCGTATGTTTTTTTTGTGTGAGTGTTAGTTGTTCCCCCTTTTCTCCCAATTTAGCCTTTATGCCAATTCACGATATCCCCTCACACTTGTGTAGTCTTGTCACTTCTGACCCCTACCGGTTGGTGCTAGTCATGTTATTGAGACCACATGCCTCTTCCGATATACTTGGAATTGCCTTCCTCTCACCTGTCAGTGTGGAACCTCACCGGGAGGGCGTAGCGTGTGCGGAAGAGCGCCCTATTCCTCACAATTAAAGACCCCTGCTGACAGACAACCTTGAGCAACCTGTAAGAGTTGCTTGTTTAGCGACAAAGGTGAATTATCAGGTGAGAACATGGCCAATTGTGCTAGTATGGAAGCCCGGCCAAGCCGGAGGCACTGTGGAAGATTCGAACCCGTAGTCTCTGCAGTGGTTGGCTTGAGTTTTACCCCTCTGCTACATGAGTGCCCCGCAAGGAACAGTTTTAATAAAATTTGGCATACGTACATACCGGTAATTAAAAAGAAACTTTACTTGTATTCAAATGTCCTTTCATAATGTGTTTATTTAGCGGTCTTGATGTCTTAATGTTTTGTGTAAACCACTTTTTTTGCATTGTTGAAATGTGCTATACAAATAAGCTTGTCTTGCTTAGAGGTTGTCAAATCTGCTTAATTCCCTACAGACCAATGAAGTGAACCAAGGTGATGCCCTGGAGCACAACTTCAGTGCCATGCACTGTGCCCTGATGCTCCCCGTGACACATCTGCTATCTGGAACACCACCACTGCTGCAGGTGTGTTTTCTTGGCGTTCTTTTTTTTCATTCACAAAGGCAATCTCACTTAACCTCCATTTTCATCTCCTCAAGGCCCCAAACCAACTTCAGAGCTCTCCCATTTCAGTTTTTGAACACCACCTGACTCTCAGCTGTTCATCCCCTACAGAATACCCAGAAGTTGATGCTCAGCATGTGGTCCAAACTATACAAGGCGTTTGCTCGCTGCTCGGCCCTGGTGGCTACAGCCGAGGAGAACATCTGCTGTGAGGAGCTGTGTAAAAAAATGGGTTCTGCTGTGGACAGTCGTGCTTTAGCGGTGAGTAAAGAAGGACAAGCCATCAGCACATTCACAGGTACAGTAGAATCCTTAGTTACAAATGGGTAACACTGTGACCACAGCAATTCAGCATTGTAAAGCGTCTGGAGTACATTGGTCTTAAAACTTTATTTTTACCATTCTGTATGACAGAGTATCCTATATTAAAATTGGCTTATGGGAGTACCGGCCGGGGGGCGGACCTCTGATGTCGCACTCATGTCACCATGACTCAGCCATAAACATATAAGGAGTTCCCAATGCATCTACTCCCAAATATGGAGTGTGTTGTGTCGTCATGGCATCAGGCGCAAACAAATCACCCAGTTTTCGTTTGACAAGTGGAATTGCCTGAACCCCAAAGAGCAATATCTCTCAGGCCAAGTGGCCGTTCTGTCGTAGCTCAGTGGTAGAAGTTTCATCTCCCGCACAGAAGACCTGGGAGTGAATCCGAGGAAGGACATGCAACTTATGGATTGCATCTTTATCACTGAACAGATTTTACAGATTGGACATTTAGCACTGAGGATTTACTGTATACATCTTTCATGTGTTGCATTTTGGATGGATCGATTGATTGATTTTCTGCTCTGTGTTCCTCCAGAATCCCTACACACTGGATGCAGTAGCCAGTATCCTTCAAGTCATTATTGAGTGTGTGGATTTCTCTCCCTACACACCCCAGTTTCAACCGATAAAGAAATGTAAGGATTCATTCCATGATTGAGCTTCATTTGACAAATTTAGAATTTTGGAAGACAGTGCACATACACAGTATGGGCACTGTTTTGTTTTGTTTGTAAATGGATAGACAGACAGACCATTATTGATCCTGAGGGAAATTCAGTTGTCACCTGTATCTGTGTTTTATACTTGCTGCAGTGCTACAATGACAATGGAGAGATATGTAAGAAGTAGTGAGGTAACAATAGTTAAAAATAAGATGATTATAAAACGTATGCATGTAAAAGAAAAGACGTGTCTGACTGGGCCGTTTGCATAATGTATGAAGAACAGTTAGTAGATATAAGTTGGTTTCACACCTGAACGTTTTAGTTAGAATAAAAACAAATCCTGGAGCGAATAAAAACAAATCCTGGAGCGTATTGTTGTAAAGTCCAGTTCGTTTGCTAAAATAACTAAAATAAATGTTGCCTTATACAAAGTTGAATCCAGTTATTAAACTTAAGTTGAATGATGATGAAGTGTTGTACATGATGAGTAGTGACGTCGTCGTGCTCTCACACTCTCATAAAGAGAGCATCTATTGCTTATTTCATATCTTAAGTAGGCTACAACAAGTAGGCGGTGATGGTGTTAGTGCTTCAATCAAACTCTGCTTGTAGGACGATATGGCTATACAAAAGCTCAATGAAAGGACTTAACTCCCTCCCCAATGGTGTGTTCTAGTTTTTTTTCGAAGGGTATACCATATTATTCCCTCCCACGCACGACATGCACACGTGTGTACGCTCTCGTGTCGTCACCAAATGAAATGGTTAGTAGAGGGTATACGATTAAAAAAAATCTTCTTGGACAGTATACTACGTATATAGCGTAACACGGTAGAACACACCACTTTCCCTCCCTCTATTCTATAGTAGCCTGTATACCTCTCATAAAAATCGTTGACAGCCAAAGGGTTTTTCTGTGATCGGTGCACCGAGCTCCACAGTAATCGAAAGAGAATTAATTGGTCACCGTACTATGCGTTTGATCTTTTGCATGCAGAATGTTACCATGGCGATGTAAGAAGTGAACTACCAACTTGTAAACCGTGAAACACGGTAAGGGTTGCCCATGAAATCTCATTAAGCCCCAAACCCCCAAAGCTTCATAGTACAGTCCTACGGAAGACAAGAAAATTAGTCTGTGAGTTTCCCTAGAAAGTTCTGTCAATAAACGTGCGACCGTTTCAGTTATGTGACATTCGTTGACAATGTTGGGTGCGCTTGACAAAGTGCCATGTGAAAGCAAACCGAATCAAATGGAAAATGCGACAATGTTGTAACTTAGCCCTGAATCGCGCAGTCTACCAAACTATAGGTGTGTAACTGCCCATAAATAAAGACATGTATCATACATGTGTGTAGCTCCAAAAATTATCAACAAAATATAAATTTTACTACATTTGAATGTAAACTGCATATCATTCATTTCCCATAGACCCCCAAAATCAGGCTTATTATTTTACTGTACAAAAACTAAATCTAATATGAGATTACCTATAAATGGATATGACTTTCCTTTCACTGTAAGACAATAAGTATATTTGAGTGAAATATTTCACTCAAATTACTTTATTTTATGATAACCTACGATAAGGACTTTTACCTTGTTTTTTTCCCTCCAGCCCCTCACACACCTCTTCAGTGGAGAACAAGTAAGAAGAACAAGGCTCTGGGAAACCTGTATACGTACCAGGCTCTCCTGGTCCAGTCTCTGGAGGCTTTCCTTGTCTTAGAAGGTCCTGAAGCTGCTGCGTCTGAATCTACAGGAGCAGCCCTGGTCTCCATCGTGTCCACGCTCTTCACCAACCTGGCCTTGGCTTCAACCATCCAGGAGGCTCTGGCATCTCTTAATCAGCCTCTCACCCTCTTCTACAAACAAGCCTCCTGTGAACCGCCCAAATTCTCCTCAGGACTTATGTCCAAGGTGCGTACTTTATAGAACTACCTCATGTGTCTCTCTGTTTGCAAGACAAGCGGTCTGTTTGTCTTGGTATATGTTAGGGAAGCAGTGGTTCTTTGTTTAATATTGAACCGTGTGGTTCGCCATCCACGGTTCAATATGCACTTGTGAATTGCGGATATATATATAGTGTGTGTGTGTGTGTGTGTGTGTGTGTGTGTGTGTGTGTAGTAAGGTTGTGCGATATGGCAAAATATTCCCATGGTATTTTCGGCGCACGACCCCGGTGTACAACGAAGTATACATTCGGCTGTAACACGTGCAGTGTCGGGTTACTATAGTAACGTACCTGCGCGCTGTCAATGAACAGAGATGAGACGACACAACTGTCTTTCTGCTGCGTTGCACCTCTCTCACTGACCAAATCTTGTTTCGACCATTAGTTTTTAAAGTGGGGTCCTTGGGGGAGTTCCAGAGGGTCCCCAGCAAAATGTGTTGATATAGCATCACAATCATTTTAAATAGTATTAGTAGTAAATATCTACAAGCTCACAGCGCGTCACTTTGTGCCGCGCTGCGAGCTTGTACATAGCTATTTTTAAGTAACGAAAATGTTGAATAATTTTTATATCTTTTTTTAAACATGAATCTTCTCTTCTGGGGGTCCCTGGCACAAAACATTTTCAAATGGGGTTTGCGGCCAACTACATATCAGTTTGGGGGTCCTTGACATGAAAAAAAATTGAGAACCACTGGTTTAGACGACAAAGAATTGTAAAACATATCACTTCCATAGGATATTCTTTCCAGGACTAAGCTCAGATCACAGGCTAAGAGATGAATTGAAGTTGAAGAGTAGCCTACCACAGTTTGCACCATTGGCAGGAACGATGTGTCAAAACACACCCAACTTTCCTTGTAACTAAAGGGACTCGCAACGCGCGTCGGGCAGCGAACAAACTTGCATTTTAAATCGCATTGATTGACTGGTGATATAAACATAACTGACACAAGGTTCAATATCCAGACTTGACAGCAAAAGTTAAGAATCAAGTGCTGGATCTTGTGAGAGGATTTGCACAGCAAGGATTTGCAGAAACTAGAGCTAGTTTCATTTTCGTTTTCACGGCTCGTCTTTGAACCTATAAATATATATACAGCTAACATCAAATGTACAGTAGTTGATAAATAGACAACTAGGAAAGGAAAGCAAAAGCTATTCTCTCTTTCCTCTGCTCTCCACCGCTCCATTCAGTACTGAGGAGGGGAATGTGTTGTAGCCTAGACTCGCCAGTGCAACAAGAATGTGCCTTAAAATTATTATTAGAATGGTCCAAAGTTATTAACATTTTGCGCACGCTTTGTTTTGCGCTTTACATTTAGTTTGTCTATATTTGTAGAGTTGAATTCTCGAGGAGGTAGACCATTGGGCTACATTTTATTTACCGGTAGCTAAATAAAAATATCTTCCAATAAAAACAACCGACAATTGCCAATATATTCGCCATATTGTCCAACCTTGGCATGTAGTCTGTTAAATTCATCAGATTAAAAGGTATCTTCTTTCCCTCTCTGCTCCAGTTGGAGAAGCTTATAGGTGAGGTGCTCGGCTGCCTTCAGACCCGCAATGCACTAACCTTTGAAGATGACCTCCTGGCCCTGCTATCCCCTCTGTTTTGCGTTCTGTTCCCTCACAAGAGCAAGCAGCTCCGCACATCTGTCACCCAGTTTTGGAATGCCACATTTGCCAAATCGGCCAGTCTGAAGTATCCAGAAGAGCTCAGGTAAGCATCTCCTCATTGACATGGGAAAACCAACAATGGACTCAAAGTTGATTTTACCTTGCATTTTTACATGTTCTGTCAAAGGGAAAATCTGTCTGTCAACTGTTGTATACGAATACATTACTTCAATGGCAAATCTGTTACATTTTCTGTCCCACAGACCAATTCTGTGCCAGGTTAAGCATAATACGCCCATCATTCTGCCTGGCTTTGAGGCAAATAGTCTAGATAGCGATGAACTCAGTGGACAATATTCGGTGAGTAGTTCTTTACGTATTGCATTTGACCTTATTTAGTGATATAAAGTTAATGTAGTTCGTTAATGCATTTTATAGCACAGTTTTTCCAAATAGCCTTTGAGAGTGAGCTCTCGAGCTACAACACATTGGAAGGTTTTATGTCGGATTGAAATTTCACATTTCATTGTTTCAGATAAAATGCCCACTGCTTGTTTATACCGGTGTTCTTCAGTGTGTATGCGGAGTGTTGTGGTTAGCCAGGACTTTTTATGTTTGTGTCACTGTCTGCAGAGCGAGAGTTCTCAGCTGGAGACCAAGCTTAGCGGAGTGAAGGTGTCTTCTGCTGTACAGAGGGGTTCTCTGTTGGGCCGGGCCGCTGAGCAGGACAGGACGTCCATGAAATCCAAACCCGTCTCTGTAAGGGCTTCTGTTGACACCAGTAGTCATGCTAGTGCTACCATGCCCAAATGCACTTTGAAACTAATTTAGTTATGTGTTTAATACTTTTTCGTATTTGTACTATTACTATTTGTGCTCACTACTAACTACTTCTCCTAAATTAAAATTGGCTTACGGAAGGAGCGGCCGTTGGCCACGTCACAGACATAACCAAAAACAAACCTGATACGCCCATATATAGGCAATAGGCATATATGGAGATCTGGTTGTCCAGAGCCATAGATCCGACTGCTATGCACATATATGGTCATGTGCATATTTGGGACTGACCGACTTAAAACTTGGCAAGGACTTGAGGGAGTGCGGTGCCCGCTGCCGACTTGTTCGGATATGCGGTTGTCCAGAACTGCCGATCCGAACAATATGTCCATATATGGGCATGCCATCAGGTATCTCCTTATATGGGCATAAAAGGGACACGGGTAGACGGATGGATTTTTTGGTTGAAATTGCCACTGATGCTGGTGTGAATTCTGCTTAAAACCAAAATGTTAACACTTATTTGATGCTTGCTATCTTTTTAGATTAGCTTTTATCTCGTCTACATAATAAATTGATACAGCTAAACTATTTTGTTTGTCAACACTATTATGAATTGTTTTGGATCGTGTTGGATTGAAATGATGATTTCTAGTATTTAAAAAAAGAAATCATAATTTGATTATTACATTTAGCATCATGCTATACTAATGAGTCTTGTGTATTTATTTTCTCTCCCACAGCAAACAAAACTGGACTTTGGCTCTCCCAAGCCTCCTTTCAGGAAGGATTTAGATGAGGAAGCCTCCAGAGACTTTGTCTTCATTCCACCTGAGACCAAGGAGGCGAGAGTCCTGACAGAGCACCAGAAGGAGGTGAAGAGGACGAAAAGGTCAGATTCCAATCAGGCTGCCGTGTTCCTCGAAATCCACATTTCACAGTGGGAATATTTTCAGCGATTAGTGTGAAGCTCATATCGCTTTTGTTGCTTTTGGTTGCAACAGGGGGGACATCCCTGCCATGTACAACAATCTGGATGCTTCTCTAGATACCACAGTCTTCACCCAGTACACTCAGAGCCAAGAGGAATCCATGTAAGTGTTCAACAGCTGCCAGCAGAATGAACAAACCATATCAAATCCCCCACAAAGCAGCTTTGAAAGATTAACATGTAACTGTATTTTTTTCTTTTTAGGGACAAATTGCAAACAGATGTAGTGGATAGTGTTGCAAAAGAAGCTCCTGGCAAGGTAATAACGACTCTGTTTTTGAGGAACAAAAGCAACATTGTATTAAGGCCGATTCTAGGGCTGGGTATCGTTAAAAAGATTTCGGTACCCAGAAGCTTTTAATTTTTAATTAACCGTTTAACTGATGGTATTAATCTTTCAAAATTCATATTGTTAGTTAATGGTTAATTGTTAACATCCCTATTTCTTAAGGACTCATATTTAGTACCTCATGTGTCTTGTTCACTTAGGTTCACGATGAAGAAATGGAAAAGGAGGAATCAACTGATATCATAACAGAAGAGACTCTGGAATATGCCAGCCACGAAATCACTGACATGGCAGAAGTTGCAGTAAATGACAAGCAGGAGACTTCTGAAGACATTGTACCAGATTCAGCAGATGTCTCGGTGGAGGAAGTCAATAGTAATGTTGTAGCAGAGGGCTTGGACACAACTCCTAAAAGCACCAGTCCCAATGTCTCTGGCTCGTCTGATTTGATTTCGGACACCCCTCAGAAGTCCAACAGCCGTCGCCAGTCATTCATTACTCTTGAGAAGTATGCTTCTCAAGAGTCTGCCAGTCCCGTCAATGTGACCAAGTTCACAGGTCCCCTCACAAAGACCTCCAATAACCCAGAAGCTACCACCACTTCTATCTCATCCTCTCTGCCCTCCCCGGCAGCCACTGGTACTGACCCTCAGGTTCCTGAGGAGACGGGGGAAACGAGGCAGAAGTCTCCTGTGGACATTCCTCCAGTGTCCTCTAAACTGTCTGAAGGCAACTTCTCAGAGGTTAAACTCTCAGACAAACCACTCAGTGAAGGAACGGAAGATGAGGAAGATGTAATCCCAGACACCCAGACTGAGCGGAACAATGAGAAGAAAGCGTCTGAATCTGACAGCTCTCGGGAAGATTTTCAAAGCTCTCAAGTTGAACCTAGAAGGTCTGGACGCGCTCCAAAACCAAAGCACCCAGGCGAAGATGGTGAGAAACAACAACGCAGACGAAGAAAAGGAGAGGACAGTCAAGGTGATTCACAAAATGCAAGCTTAAATGACAGCCAGTCACATGGCACACGAAGTAGAATTAAGCAGGAGGAGATTGGCAAGTTGCGAACAAGAGGTCAGAAGAACGCAGCCGAATCAAGCCAAACTGATTCCCAGCCTATTACGCGAAAAAGGATTACTCTATATAGCAGTCCAAAGGAGTTGCTCGGTGAAGATATGCCCAAGAGGAGAAGCTCCAGAAAGCACGAGAAAAGCCAAAGTGAGTCAGATACACCACCCTCCAGCAGCGAGTCACAGGAAAAAAGACGGCCTGGTCGGCCTAGCAAATCAGCTGTGGAAACGGAGGAGGCAGGCAGACTCAATCGAAGGACTGGGGATCAGAAGGATTCTAGCCAAATGGATCCTCATGTGGCCACGAAGACCAAAAGAGAAGAGGAAGAAATAGAAACAAGCCTGAACAATTCACAGATGACTACTCCTTCTCAAGCTGATAGCCAGTCAACAGCTAGAACAAGCAGGAGGAGCAAACTGGTTGAAGCATTAGGTGGGCTAATGAATGCCAAGCGCATGAGAAGCAGTGCTGCAGGTGACGAGCTAAGCGGAGATGACTCTGAAGTATCCACACCTTCAGTTACTGACAGCCAGTCACAACATGGCCCAAGGAGACAAACCAAGGCTACTTCTGAGGTAGCAGTGCCTAAGCTCAAAGATGAAAGTGTTGATTCTTTAGAAAGCGAGAAAAGTATCACTCATTCTCAGTCTACGCCAACAGCTGTCAGTCAACCAAGGCCCAGGGGCAGGCCTAGAAAGGACAAGGTAGCGGAGGAAGGCTCCCAGTCGATAGAAGCAGCTGGGTCAGCAGAGTCCAGCAGGGGCAGATATTCAACACGGAGATCATCTCAAGCCTTATTGGCCAACAAGGAGAACTCTGAGTTGGATTCCTCTGAGATAAGAGAAGACACACTCATGGCCAAGCAACAAAGCAAAAAGAGCAAAGACTCCCTTCCAAGCTCACCAACTTGTGACTCATCAGAATATAAAGTTGCCCTGGACGTTGGAAATGGCAGTTCTCAATCGCTTAAGGAGTCGGAGCCTCAAATTACACCTACTAGCAGCATCTTGGAAACCAAAAGTCTGGAAGATCTGCCGAACAGTCCGAATATGCAAGTTTCAAGACCGCCTCTGGTCACAAAAAACGTTGAGGAGCAACGTGATGAAGTCAAGGAGACGGCGATGACTGTGGAGGTTGGTGCAATAATTGCCACAGAGCCTGTTGTTCTTGTAGAGAAAATGGAGACTGAAGATGTATATAAATCTGCACCTGGCCAGGGACTGAAGAGCAAACCTGTCTTGTCCCACAAGAGGGATCATGAACAAAGTCCCTTCCAAGTAAAGCCGAGCCTTGATGATGCTTCCTTACAAGAGAGTAATGTCAGAGAGTCACAGGTTCCCGATAACCTGGAGTCTGGCGGGATTACATCTGAGCAGTCTTCTGACCTGCCAGTTCTCCCCTTGCAGAAAAACTCCCACTCTGACACTATTGTGTCCACAGGTTTACTTTCCGCCTCCCCTGTGTCCACAGAACAAAGTTCACTTTCCGCCTCTCCTGTGACCAGTGCCTCACCACCAGCCGACACACTGATATCCTCTGGTGATACAGACAAACTGAGCCTGCAGGTGTCGCAGTCTTCAGAGGAAAAGGATCGAGAAACTGTTCACCCTGTGGAGGCGGTTACTGAGGATCGGGTGGAGAACGCTGAAGTGGAGGATTTAAATTCTCTAGCAGAGGACAAAGAGGATGTAGATGCTAACGGCTCGTTCACTGGACAAGACCAGCCAGAGTGTCCAAGTGCCTTAGATGGACTTCCAGAGGATGAGGAACGGTTTACTGCTATCAAAGAAAGCCAATCAGAGCTTCAGGTCGAACACATTGAACCTCTCAGAAAGAGTATAGGTGAAGACGATGTCCAATCAGAGCTTCAGGTCCAACATATTGAACCTCTCCGAGAGAGCATAGGGAAAGATGATGTCCAATCAGAGCTTCAGGTCCAACATATTGAACCTCTCCAAGAGAGCATAGGGAAAGATGATGTCCAATCAGAACTTCAGGTCCAACATATTGAACCTCTCCAAGAGAGCATAGGGAAAGATAATGTCCAATCAGAGCTTCAGGTCCAACATATTGAACCTCTCCAAGAGAGCATAGGGAAAGATGATGTCCAATCAGAACTTCAGGTCCAACACATTGAACCTCTCCAAGAGAGCATAGGGAAAGATGATGATGATGATGAAGAAGAAACTCAAATAGACCACAGTGACACAGATGCAGTTGATTTAGATGTAGTTGCGGCTCTGACTGATGGCTCGGTACCTTCAGTGAGCACCTGTAAAGAAATGTACCAGGACTCTCCAGCTAAGCAGAAGGGCCTGGAGGCTGTCAATGGGCTAGAGGTCATTGAAAGCCCCAGCAGCAGGAAAGCTAGAGGGACTTGGTCGCCCTCTGCCTCCCCCTCAACCAGTATTCTCAAGAAGGGCCAAAAGAGACCAATGGAGGAGGACACTCCTTCACCTCTTGTAAAGGTAAATTGTCATTTAATTTACGTTCTACTGAGACTTATTTGAAATATGCGTTACAATCAAAATCCAAGCAATAAATGTTTTGACGTGTGTGTGTACATTGTTTTTTAAAAACCATACCTTACCATATGTTTTTCTTTATTTTTTATCTTGTAGTCAAGAAGAGTTTCCTTTGCCAACCCAATCCAACACCAGGAACTGGCAGATGACATTGACCGTCGCAGCCCAGTCATCAGAACCAGTTCCCCAAAAAGATCTAAAACTACTAGTAGCATCACACACCATAAGGTATATAGTCATATTGCATTATTCTTTTTCCCCACTTTAAAAAAAAAAAAGTTAAACTGGACACCTGATGTTTGATTTTTCAGGCACAACCTAAATGTTATTTTGATTATTCTCTGTATTGCAGTACGTCACTACTCCAACAAAGGGCCTACTCCTCCTCAGTCCAAGGAATCTCCACAGTCCTGGTTACAAGAGCTCCAAGAAATGCTTGGTATGTGCCCCCAACTCTATTGACGTCAATTTGACGTTTCAAGTCATTCTGCATAACTTTTTTGTTATGATTTTTACATACTGAAAGCAGGTTTATCTCTTGATGGAGTTTTGTACACATTCATTTCAGATATCAGAAATGAGTCATGAGCCACGGCCAATCCCCAAGGATTGTGTGTACCCTGCCTTGGTTGCATGCTCTGCACCCGTGGAGGCTGTGCTGCCTCAGATCACTTCCAACATGTGGTGAGCACAGTAAAGGGATGATCCAAGTGTACACAGCTGCTGTTTTGTGACGTCATGACAAATGATTGTTGCATGATTGCATCAGCGCGAATCAACAATTCAATTCAAACTTCATTCCAGACACACAGGGGGTCCATAGAGTACATACAAATCATCAACATCACTCGACAAATTAAACAATAAATAAAAAAAGAAATTAATCCCTCATGTTAATTAATCTTTGAATAAACGTTTTGACTGACGTCATATCCTTACAAATCATCAACGTCACACAAGAAATTAAACCATGAATAAAAAAACATAAATGAATCCCTCATGTTAATTTATTTATCTTTGAACAAACGTTTTGACTGACGTCATGTCCTTCCTGTTAATGTCATCTGTGCAGGCCTCGAGGTTTTGGGCAGCTGGTACGAGCCAGGAACATCAAAACCGTGGGTGACCTCAGCGCACTTACCCCCAGTGAGATCAAGACTCTACCAATTCGCTCCCCAAAGATTTCCAATGTCAAGAAGGCACTTAAAACCTATCACGAACAACAGGTGAGATTTTAACAACTGGGTCAATCTAAGCAAGCGATGCCCCATTGTGTAGCTCTGATCATCTATTTTGACATCAAATGAAAATAAAAAAGGACATTTCCCATGATCATCTAAATGTAGTGTTTAGTCACATATGCAAACTAGAAAAAGTGCTCCTCGGAGCACAGGTCCCCGCCAGGTCAGGTACGTTATTGTGGCCTCCTGGTGGCGCTATAATAGGCCAATGTGAAAAGGGTGCCATTTCTTCTTAGGCCTTTCATGGCAATCGGACACTGCATTCATGATTTGAGGCATTTTGTTCCAAAAATGTGTTTTGCTAAATTAGACCTGCTGGTGGCGCTATAACAGGCCAATGTGAAATGGGTGGTATTTCTTCCTCGGCCTAGTGGGAAATGTGCGTGTGAAATTTCACGGAAATTGCAAGCTGCGTTCATCATTTGAGGCATTTTGTTCACAACGGACCAATCCTGCAAACTTTGGAAGCCAACTTTAGCCAATGAGGATGGAATGGAAGCCAACTTTAGCCAATGAGGATGGAATGTGGAAAATCAGACAGATCCGTGTTGATCACATGACTATAGAGATGCTGTGTACCAATTTGCATGACGTTTGGATAAAATCTGTAGGAGTAATGTCAAAAAATGTGTTTTGCACAAATCGGCCTCCTGGTGGCGCTATAACAGGCCCATGTTAAAAATTGGGGCAGAGGTTCTGAATTGGCACCGAGGGACTGTGTGTGCACAGTTTTGCAGCGACCGGGCCAACGGTGCCGGAGATTAGCTGGTAACACACGGACAGGACACACACACGGACAGGACACACACACGGACGGACAGACACACGGACGGACAGACGGGGGGTAAAACATACTTGCATCGAGACAATAACACATCTTGCATCAAGACAATAACACATCTTGCATCGTTCAATCTTTTATTTGACAGGGATATACAAAAAACATCTATGTATCAAGTTATAAAAACATGAAACCCATTCATTGTATGAGGTTTCTAGCCAAGGCTAATTTGCGACCCCAGTACAATACATGTTTCCATTTCTCATTTCTACTTGGAGCCATTGGATTCCATTTCTCATTTCTACTTGGAGCCATTGGGTGCCATTTCAAAGCCTGCTCAAGTTACATGGTTCAATGATAATGACTTAATTTTCAACTTGATGTATGAACTGTTTTTCCACAGCGCAAAGGGCAGGGCGGCGATGAGTTGAAGAGCTTTGACGAAACGGAGAAAATGACCTCTGAAGCCGAGACCAGTAGTCCACAAAACCAGGAAGAGGATGACAAGTCCCCAGGCGAGCCTTTGGGTATGTTTCAAACTAATGTAGTAAAGAGGTGCTGTATATAAATTATATAATAATGTACAGAGAGTGATTGATCTCAATAGAGAGGTGCTGTATATACAAAGTGATGGGTCTCAATAGGCTGCTTTTTATTTGATTCTTGAGTTAAACCTTTATTCCCTACTTCGTCAACAGCCACAGAGCTGGTTGAAGAGCCTATGTTGGAGGACCTGAAGCCGGATGAGGACAAGTCCAACGCTCTGATAGCCGATGATCGGCCCATAGACCAGTTGAATCATGATGGACGGCCAGTGGATTTGGGGGCCCTGGTCTCTAAGGTGATTCCACAGGACCTTAGCCACTGTTCAGATGAGCAGCTGGTCCACTTACAGGATCAGATGCTTCACTTGCAGGACCAGCTGTTTCACTTGCAGAATCAGCTGTCGGGCAAGATGAGGAGTGTGGTGCGGGAGCAACAGGCACGCCTGCACCAAAGATGCAGCAACGCCTGACGTGAACATCAGTTCAGCCATATGAGACTGTTGTAGGGGGTTTGTGACGTGTAACAAATAACCCGGAATCGTGAATTGGTCGTGACCCATAACATATGATACAGACTGGTGGATCTATTTGTGACTGTCAATGTTGAGAGAGAGTTCAGAGTCTTGGCGATGGGATTTTGGTCATTATAACGCAATTGGACATATTCACACGGCAGCAGTGAACTGGCAACATGGTTTGTATGTTGAAGGGCAGGAACGATTGCCAAATTACTCAGTTCTTGGACAGAAAGACCATGGCCTAATCAAGATTTATTTTTAAATGGGACTTCATGTTTTTAAATTCACAATTATTATTTTAATCCATTTTTTCATTCCTCCTGACCGTGTTTCCTGACTGTAAACAAATAAAGCTTATTTTACATTTTTGGCTTTGTTTTTAACCATTTGTATTTAGCATGAGCTCTGAGGTGGTTTAACTGACATCTCAGTCATGGTGAAAGGGAAGCACTGTGTCACACTCCAGGTGAATAACATGAAGCAACATTGTTTTTTTAAATTATTTTTATTATTGTGATAGCCTGGAGATTGATGACACTTTTTAAAGATTTGTTTTGCTCAATCCTCAGACTCTGATGTTCCTAGAAGAAATATTTTTCATCCTTGCTCTTTCAGTTGCATATGTGTGTGCATACTCAAGAAACCTGTTAACTTTATTTGTCAAAAATGTAAATGACACGGAGGTACAGTAAAGCACTTTGGTTAAAAGGATAACAAAAAGGTCCTGGGACTTTTTTTTCCCCCAAGTTTGTGCTAAATGTGGGTGGTACCAGATCATGGACACTCCCTCTGGTGTTGTGGGTGTCACTCACTTTGGAGACGTACAGTAGTTAGACAGGTATGTGGGCACTGTCCCTCTGAGTATCTTTAATACCAATCCCAATGATATTTGCTTAACCCTGTCTTCTACCCTGAGCCATCCCAAACTAGCAAAGTGTGTTGGAATTAGGTGGGTTATGGGCTCTAGGCAGAGTAGTAGTCCTATCCGTTTGTTTTGGGAGGTCTAAAGCTTGAGGTGTGGGCGAACCAAGAGGTGCTGTGTAAATCAAAATGACATTGAACAAGGGCTCCAGCTTGAGTCGATTTTTTAATTGACTTCCATGATCACCTTTGATGCCATATTTTCCCCTGTCAGTTTGTTATCAAGAATACAGCCCAAATAGGTAACACCTTCTATCAAGAATACAGCCCAAATAGGCAACCTCTTCTGTCACTTTACTGCTGCCAGTATTGTCTTTTAGGCTGTCATGTTTACATACAACACTTCATCTGTATATATGTTTGTAGGACTTGTTAATGCTGCTGTCATCTTGAACTTCGTTTTGAACTGTTGTTGGGATCTCTTATCATGAAAGGATGGGCAGTAGTGGACAATATACCTCTGCTTCTTTTATTCATACAGTACTTTTGAAAACGTTAATAAAAGTATTAGTGATATGTATCTGTACTGTCTCATGGTTTATTTGAAGACATGGTATCCTGAAAGAGATCCGGAGATCAAATATGAACTTGTTTTCTGCTTTAATTAGTGTTATTATTATAGTTGGTCAGAAACTGTTGACAGCATCATCTGCAGCATCATCTCAGGAACACCATAGGGCATACTGTAGGCCCAAAGGATATTCATGAGTTTTTGTCTGTATGGTGTCGAAAGCTTTTTGGAAGTCAATGAAGTTATTCGTCTCTGCTCGACTGTTGTGCGCTCAGGGCGAAAGCCATTCTGTGAGTTTCTCAGCAGAGGGTTTAAGATGGTTGAGGATCATCCAGCCGCCTTGGCAACTATTGAGCTCAAGCTGATTCCCGGTAGCTGTCCACCTTAGTGAGGTCATCTGACTTTCGTACCGGGGGCCTATTACACGAAAGGAGTATTAAACTAGAAAAAGTGCTCCTCGGAGCACAGGTCTCCGCCAGGTCAGGTATGCTATTGTGGCCTCCTGGTGGCGCTATAATAGGCCAATGTGAAAAGGGTGCCATTTCTTCTTAGGCCTTGCACGACAATCGGACACTGACTGCATTCATGATTTGAGGCATTTTGTTAAAAACATTTGTTTCGCTAAATTAGACCTGCTGGTGGCGCTATAACAGGCCAATGTTAAAAGGGTGGCATTTGTTCCTCAACATAGTGTGAATGTGAGTGCAAAGTTTGACCGCAATCGGACTGTGCGTTCATGATTTGCGGAATTTTGTTCAAAACAAGCCAATAATGCAAACTTTAGATGTCAATCTTAGCCAATCAGTATGGAATATGAAAAATCAAACACATCCGTCGTGATCTCATGACTGTAGAGATCATGTGTACCGATTTGCGTGAAATTTGGATAAAATTGGAAGGAGTAGTAATGTGTTTTACATAAGTTGGCCTCCTGGTGGCCAGATGGCAGATGGCAGATGTGAAAAATGCAGGGCAATTTTTTTTCCTTGACCTCTAGGGAGTGTGCATACACATTTTTACACAGATCGGTGCAGTTATAGGTAAAAACACGAATCGGCCTGTTATAGCGCCACCATGAGGCTGATTTAAAAAAATTCAAATGGTAGTTCTTCCTCGGCCTAATGGGAATGTGCGTGCAAAACTTCACGGAAATTGCATGCTGTGTTCATGATTTGAGGCATTTTGTTCAAAACGGAGCACTCCTGCAAACTTTGGAAGCCATTTTTAGCCAATCAGGATGGAATATGAGAAATGTGAAAGACCTGTTTCGTTTAATGACTATAGAGATAATGTGTACCGATTTGCGTGATTTTTGGACAAAATCTGTAGGAGTACTGTCAAAAAATTAGTTTTGCACAAATCGGCCTCCTGGTGGCGCTATAAAAGGGCCATGAGAAGAATTTGGGGCAGAGGTTCTGAATTGGCATCCAGGGAGTGTGTGTGCACAGTTTCGCTGCGATCAAGCCAACGGTGGCGGAGATTAGCTAGTCACAGACGGACGGACGGACGGACACACACGGACGGACGGACACACACACGGACGGACACACTGACGGACAGGGTGTAAAACATACTCTCTCGCCATGCCTTTCGGCCTGGCGGAGACAATAATCCTGGATTTAAGTCAAATGCAGGTTTGACTTTTTCAAATATCTGCAATTGAGGAACTTTATTAGAGCTAACCAGGATCATTCCATGCTGGCCCCTCCCTTGTCTGTGTTGGAGAGAGTTTTGGTTAAAAATCCATTCGGAAGGGGAATAATATCAGAATTTTATGACCTGTTAATGTCATTTTCTCCGGAATCTTCTGAATATAGGCTTAATGCCTGGAGAGCAGATTTACAGGAGGACCTAACAGTGGAGCAATGGAGTACAGCTTGTAAAATGGCTCAATCCCAGACTGGGAATACACGCCTAAAACTTCAATACAATTGGCTTATGAGAGTGTACATCACACCAGTAAAGCTTAATAAGTTTAATAACAATAGTTGCACACTTGTTCCACTGTTTATGGTCATGCCCAAGATTGATGGAGTTTTGGAGGGAGATTGGGCAGGAAATACAAAGGATACTGTTAATTAACATTGTACCAGAACCTAAATTCTTTCTGCTAGGCCTCTATCCAGCTGGACACAGAATAAAGCGCAATGAGAGAATATTTATTGACATTTGTCTTTTACAAGCTAAAAGAGTAATAGCATTGACCTGGAAGAGGCCGGATAGACCAAGCATTGCACAGTGGTTCAGGGAACTGTCTTTATGCCTACCTCTGGAAAAAAATCACATATATACTTAGGGACAAACAGGAGATGTTTCAGGAGGTGTGGGGTCGTTTTATACAGTACATGGAAAACAATAATCTGCCACATTTAATGGAAGAATCTGGAGAGGAGTAGTGCTGATGTGTGTTTTTCTTTTGTTTTTGTTTTTTCATTGATTGTCTTGTAATGTTTTAATGTAATTGTCCATTTTGTTTTCTGTTGTGTTTGTAATATAATGTTGAAATATTTTGTGAAAAGAAAGGAAAAATAAATAAACATATTGTTGAAAAAAAAAAAAAAAAAAAAAGTTTGACAAAGTCTGGTCCGTACAGCCTGGTTTATTCCGTTCCATGAACGCCAAGCCAGGCTGAAAACGAGCGACTTTGTCGAGCTAGACCTTGTCAAGCCAGGATGGTAAAGCCAGGCTTCACGTATTCCTATAAAAGACCATGAAAGTCGATCCTTGAACTTGACCAATCATGGAGCCCAAAACCAGAGTGACGTTCTTCTCTGTGGCTGAACAGCATCACTGCAGCAGTTCATGGACTGTAATTGATAGAAAATAAGTATTTTGTGGGTGAACTATTCTTTTAAGTGTCTTGTTCAGGGATACTTTGACACATTGCTGAGGCCTGGGATCGAATCTGGGATGTATGGCTTGCCAGGCAGGCTCTCTAACCATTCAGCTATGGCCACATCATCAGCACAGATTCTAAGGCAGTTCTACTCTGTAACAGTAAAGGGGTTTCAGGGGAAACCAGCAAAATGAGGAATAATATAATAAAGCGTCATGGCTCTCATTTTTGGGCGGTGAAACCGCCCCTATATGTGAGGTTTGGATATTTGCACACCAAATCCTGCTCTGTGATTGGCCACAAATGTACCCCCCTAACCCTGCACTGTGATTGGCCAATCACAGTCTATTCAGGACTGTGTTTGGCTAGGGAAACATGACACATGTGCATAGCCCTATAAATAGGACCATAACTTTAAAAAAAACATACGTTTTTTTTTTTTAAGACAAGTTATGGTTTCTTCCATCACTTCTTCCATCACTTCTTCCATCACTGTGATGACCACTGTGACCACACCGCCCACTTCACACTGGGTGTGATTTTTGTCTCCGCCAGGCCGAAAGGCATGGCGAGAGAGTATGTTTTTCCCCCTGTCCGTCCGTCCGTGTGTCCTGTCCGTGTGTTACCAGCTAATCTCCGGCACCGTTGGCCCGGTCGCTGCGAAACTGTGTACACCCACTCCCTGGATGCCAATTCAGAACCTCTGCCCCACATTTTCACATGGGCCTGTCATAGCGCCACCAGGAGGCCGATTTGTGCAAAACCCATTTTTCCCATTACACCTACAGCTTTTCACAGAACGTCATGCAAATCGGTACACAGTATCTCTATAGTCAAGTGATCAACCCGGATCTGTCCAATTTCCCATATTACATCCTTATTGGCTAAGGTTGGCTTCCAAAGTTTGCAGGATTGGTCCGTTTTGAACAAACTGCCTCAAATCATGGACACCGCTTGCCATTTCCATAAAATTGCACACGCACATTCCTTCTAGGCCGAGGAAGAAATGCCACTTGAACATTTTCAAATCAGCCTCATGGTGGCGCTATAACAGGCCGATTTGCATTTTTTACTATAACTGCACCGATCTGCGTGAAACTTTGCACGCACACTCCCTAGAGGCCAAGGAAAAACATCTGCACTGCAGTTTTCACATCTGCTTTTTACAGCGCCACCAGGAGGCCGACTTATGTAAAATATATTTTTGGAGATTATTCCTTCAGATTCTGTCCAAAAAACACGCAAATTGGTAAACAGTATCTCCATAGTTATGTGATTCTGATGGATCTGTCCGATATTTCATATTCCATCCTATTTGGCTTACAGTGGCTTCCAAAGTTTGCAGGATTGGTCAGTTTTGAACAAAATGCCTCAAAACATGAACGCAGCGTGCAATTTCCGTGAAATTTTGCATGCACATTCCCACTAGGCCGAGGAAGAAATGCCCCCCTTTTCCCATTGGGGTTTTTGCATTTTTATGCGGTGAAATTGCGGGAAGTTGCAAAATATGCGGAAAGTTATTAATTATGAGCCATTTTGCTGATTATGCGGTAAATTATGCGATCGCAAAATCGCATTTTTCTGGAGGGTCTAAGTTATATGACACATCAGCTAAATGTGGCTGAGTGATGGTGTGGTGGTCTAAGTATCAGACTCTCAGTACAGAGATTGCATGTTCAAATCCGAGTCATTCTATGATTCATTGCTTTTCAACTTTACTAATTGAAGGCTGACATATCAACACTTCAAGACTACAAAGAGATGTAAAATGGGAGTGGCTGAGAGATGGGGTAGTGGTCTAAAGGTCAGCTCAGAGGTTCCATGTTCAAATCCCAGTTGTCCCAAACTTCAAAGTTGTGAAACTTTGAAAATTTCAAGGCCGAAATGCAAAAAAGCAAGTCAAAATCACGAGGAGACATAGGAAGGGAGTGTCTGAGAGATGGGTTAGTGGTCTAAAGGTCGGACTCTCAGCACAGAGATTCCATGTTCAAATCCTAGTTGTCCCATACTTCAAAGTTGTAGTACTTTGAAATGTTCAAGGCCAAAATACAAAAAAAGCAAGTCAAAAGCACAAAGAGACATATGAAGGGAGTGGCTGAGAGATGGGGTAGTGGTCTAAAGGTCGGATTGTCTGCACAGAAGTTCCATGTTCAAAACCCAGTTTTCCCATACTTCAAAGTACTTTGAAATTTTCAAGGCCAAAAAGAAAGTCAAATGCACAAAGAGACATGTGAAGGGAGTGGCTGAGAGATGGGGTAGTGGTCTAAAGGTCGGACTCACAGTACAGAGGTTCCATGTTCAAATCCCAGTCTTCCCATACTTCAAAGTTGTAGTACTTTGAAATTTTCAAGGCCAAAATACAAAAAAGCAAGTCAAAAGCACAAAGAGATCTGTAAAGGGAGTGGCTGAGAGATGGGGTAGTGGTCTAAAGGTTGGAATCTCAGCACAGAGGTTCCATGTTCAAATCCCAGTCTTCCCATACTGCAAAGTTGTAGTACTTTGACATTTTCAAGGCCAAAATACAAAAAAGCAAGTCAAAAGCACAAAGAGACCTGTAAAGGGAGTGGCTGAGAGATTGGGTAGTGGTCTAAAGGTCGGAATCTCAGCACAGAGGTTCCATGTTCAAATCCCAGTCTTCCCATACTTCAAAGTTGTAGTACTTTGAAATTTTCAAGGCCAAACTACAAAAAAGCAAGTCAAAAACACAAAGAGACCTGTAAAGGGAGTGGCTGAGAGATGGGGTAGTGGTCTAAAGGCTGGATTCTCAGCACAGAGGTTCCATGTTCAAATCCCAGTTGTCCCATACTTCAAAGTTGTAGTACTTTGACATTTTCAAGGCCAAAATATAAAAAAGCAAGTCAAAAGCATGAAGAGACACCTACTGAGGGCCCAAAGGTGCGTTGGCGCAGTGGTATGGTGTGCTTGATCGGTTGCCTCTGCTACAGACAGTTGGCAGGTTCAAGTCCCATGCCATCAACGTACTGGAGGACCATCGGGGGGACCGCGTCCCTCCCCTGTTTCCTGATAGTTAAAGGTGGGGGGTTATGTCTGAAAGAACTCTGCCCAGCTAAGGTTTTACAGAAGGACACTCCAACTCATTCAGTGCCATCGAGGTACCCCACGTGCCCGAAAGGCTCCCAGTGCCTCTGATGTGTTCTCGGCGTCTTTAACGTTTTCGACGTTTTCAGTGCCTTCAGTGTTTATCCACCAGATGGCCCTGTTCACAAACCAGCGATACCATACGAGTCCTTTAGAGGCACCAAGGCAGCAAAACCATGTGATCCCCCAAAAACTCTCTGCTGAGCTTCTACGAAAGGGTTTGGGAGTGTAGTCGGCCAATGAGTTCACAGGACCTAAAATGTATTTCTGTAAAACCTTAGCTGGGCAGAGTTCTTTCAGACATAACCCCCCACCTTTAACTATCAGGAAACAGGGGAGGGACGCGGTCCTCCAGTACATTGATGGCATGGGACTTGAACCTGCCAACTGTCTGTAGCAGAGGCAACCGATCAAGCACACCACACCACTGCGCCAACGCACCTTTGGGCCCTCAGCAGGTGTCTCTTCGTGCTTTTGACTTGCTTTTTTGTATTTTGGCCTTGAAAATTTCAAAGAACTACAACTTTGAAGTATGCGACGGCTGGGATTTGAACATGGAACCTCTGTGCTGAGAGTTTGACCTTTAGACCACTACCCCATCTCTTAGCCACTCCCTTCACATGTCTCTTTGTGCATTTGACTTGCTTTTTTGTATTTTGGCCTTGAAAATGTCAAAGTACTACAACTTTGAAGTATGGGACGACTGGGATTTGAACATGGAAGCTCTGTGCTGAGAGTTCGACCTTTAGACCACTACCCCATCTCTCAGACACTCCCTTCCCATTTCTCTTCTTGCTTTTGACTAGCTTTTTTGTATTTTGTTCTTGAAAATGTCAAAGTTCTTCAACTTTGAAGTATGGGACGACTAGGATTTGAACATGGAACCTCTGTGCTGAGAGTCGGACCTTCGGACCACTACCCCATCTCTCAGCCACACCCTTCACATGTCTCTTCGTGTATTTGACTTGCTTTTTTGTATTTTGTCCTTGAAAATGTCAAAAATCTACAACTTTGAAGTATGGCAAAACTGCGATTTGAACATGGAACCTCTGTGCTGAGAGTTCGACCTTTAGACCACTACCCCATCTCTCAGCCACTCCCTTCACATGTCTCTTTGTGGATTTGACTTTCTTTTTGGCCTTGAAAATGTCAAAAATCTACAACTTTGAAGTATGGCAAAACTGCGATTTGAACATGGAACCTCTGTGCTGAGAGTTCGACCTTTAGACCACTACCCCATCTCTCAGCCACTCCCTTCACATGTCTCTTTGTGGATTTGACTTTCTTTTTGGCCTTGAAAATGTCAAAGCACGTTGAAGTATGGGACGACTGGGATTTGAACATGGAACCTCTGTGCTGAGAGTCTGATCACTATCCCACTACACCACCTCTCACTGACTAACAGCAGATGTCTCTTAGTACTATTGAAGTGTTCTTTTATATGTCAGCCTTCAGTTTGTAAAGTTCAAAAGCAATGAACCATAGAAGGGCTGGGATTTGAACATGGAATCTCTGTGCTGAGAGTCCGACCTTTAGACCACTGCACCATCTCTCAGCACTCCCTTCACATGTGTCTTCGTGCTTTTGACTTGCTTTTATGTATTTTGGGCTTGAAAAATCTCTCAGCCACTCCCATAATATGTCTCTTCGTACTCTTGAAGTGTTTATATGTCAGCATTCAGTTAGTAAAGTAGAAAAGCAATGAGCCATAGTATAGAATGACTGGGATTTGAACATGGCATCTCTATGCTGAGAGTCTGATCTTTAGACCGCTACACCACATCTCAACCACCCCCATCATATGTCTCTCCGTACTCTTGAACTGTTTATATGTCAGCCTTCAGTTAGTAAAGTTGAAAAGCAATGAACCATAGCATAGAATGACTGGGATTTGAACATGGCATCTCCTTGCTGAGAGTCTGATCTTTAGACCGCTACACCATATCTCAACCACCCCCATCATATGTCTCTCCGTACTCTTGAAGTGTTTATATGTCAGTCTTCAGTTTGTAAACTTGAAAAGCAATGAACCATAGAACGACTGGGTCTTGAACATGGCATCTCAATGCTGAGAGTTTGATATTTAGACCGCTACACCATCTCTCAGCCACTCCCATCTTATGTCTCTTTGTACTCTTGAAGTGTTTATATGTCAGCCTTCAGTTAGTAAAGTTGAAAAGCAATGAACCATAGAATGACTGGGATTTGAACATGGAATCTCTGCACTGAGACACCATCTCTCAGCCACTCCCATCATATGTCTTTGTACTCTTGAAGTGTTTATATGTCAGCCTTCAGTTAGTAAAGTTGAAATACGTCAGCATATAGAGCTTCATCATGTAACTTTACTATTCTACCCCAAATTTGTCTTTTAGTGCTTTTTGTCTCCGCCGAAGGTGGAGAATATGTTTTCGCTTTGTGTGAGCAAACATTGTTAGCCAAGCTAACATTGGGCAAGCTCCACGTGACACGTGTCAATTTGTTGACACCAATGCCTCTGATTGGCTAGAGGGACGCGTGACGAAATCATATTCTATAAATAGGTGTGTCACTTCAAAAAGCCCTTACTTTTTGAAGTGAGGTAAAACAGGATCAATCAGACTTGATTGGAACAGCACCTTCAGTAAGTCCAAGTCACCCGTCTGTGCGTGTGTGTTTCCCTCTGAGAACACCTAACATTGGTCAAGCAAAGGCGCAGAAGGCCAAAGCTAAGAAAGCATACTCATCTACAATTGTAACGTAGAAGAGGACTAGAGTTGAAATGATCCCACAACAAAGCCGAACTCTTAATACGTGTCAATATGTTGACATCAATGTCTCTGATTGGCTAGAGGGACGCATGACGAAATACAATCCTATAATAAAAAGTTGTGTCACTTCCAAAAGCCGTTTTTCGTTTTTGAAGCGAGGTAAGACAGGATCAATCAGTCTTGATTGGAACAGTATCTTCTAGTCCAAATCACCCATCCGTCCGTGCGTGTGTGTGTCCCTTTGAGAACACCTGACATTGGTCAAGCAAAGGCGCAGAAGGCCAAAGCTAAGAAAGCATACTCATCTACAACAGTAACACAGAAGAGGACTAGAGTTGAATTGATCCCACAACAAGACCGAAATCTTAATACGTATTAATATGTTGACACCAATGCCTTTGATTGGCTAGAGGAATGCATGACGAAATACAATTCTATAAATAGGTGTGTCACTTCAAAAAAACGTTTACGTTTTTGAAGCGAGGTAAGACAGGATCAATCAGTCTTGATTGGAACAGTATCTTCTAGTCCAAATCACCCGTCCGTGCGTGTGTGTGTCCCTCTGAGAACACCTAACATTGGTCAAACAAAGGCACAGAAGGCCAAAGCTGATCAAACACACCAATCAACTGCTGAAACTGTTCAAGACAATGAAGATGAAGAAGACAGACAAGTATTTGAACAAACCAGTCAATTATGACGACTCCCATATGATAGATTAGTTTTAGGTAAACAGAGCATTGATAATATAATTGCTATAGTCTGCTGGCGGAGACTTGTGCTCCGAGGAGCACATTTTCTAGTTAGTTATTTTTTTGTAGTTTAGCTGGCAAAACCAGTGCTGAGAGTTTGAGCATTAGTCCACTACACCATCACATGTTTAATGTATAGATGTAGTCTTCTAGTGCTTTAAAGTGTTCTTTTGGACTGACCAGCAAAGCCCAGCTTCCCAGCTTGGCTTTGCTGGTCATTCCAGCCAGCAATTATTTTGTTTGAAGAATTCTGTCACTATAGTGAAAACGTGTTGTTTTTAATGTCATTAATTAAAGTAGCTATTCTTCTTCATAATCCATTTTTTTCAAAGTGATATACTGTAGTAGCAGTGACTGAGACAACAGACTGAAAAACTATGCTGTATAACTGAATGCGTGTGAGCGTGCATGCGCATCCGCAACTGGTTGCGGCCCACATCAAGTCACCTTTTGACCAATGTGGCCCACACCCCAAAATGAGTTCGACACCCCGGCTATACAGGGTATCTGCACATTTCTAAAGGGACAGACTATACATTAAAATGGTCAAACATTGGCAAAATTGTCTTCTGTCATTCATGGGGGAAAACTCTAAATGATAAAATTAGATTAATTGGAATGATTGGATTTGTTTTGACCAAAGATTTGACAATTGACATCATTATAGTCTCCGCCAGGCTGAAAGGCATGGGAGAGAGTCGGCTCTATTCAGGGTGAAATTTGAACAAACCACTAATTACGGATTTCGGACTAGGCAAGAGGCGTTTCCCCGCAAAATTCGGTATTCTGTGGCACCCCTCTCACCCGCCAAACACCTGAGCTACCCCTTACATTATGCATAGGTGTGGTTTGGGCGTTACAATGATAAAACCAATCACCGTGCCAGAAGCCATTGCCTTTAAGAGAAGACTGCGCTAGCCGTCATCCCCGATCCAATATATGCTCTAGCCTATCTCCCTGTCTGCAGTCTCTGCACTGTTGCCTGGTCTGATTATTATAAGCCGCATTGGGCTTGTTTTCCTTCTTTTTTTTTATTTTATCCAAAAAAAAAATTATATTAATTTGTAGCCTATTGTGTTCACAATAAGCTTGTCATATTAGTCAGATCCGGAATAGTATATGAAAGCCATTTAAAATATTTATACTATTGGTACACACCGGCTGCTCCCAAATAATTAATTACATCATGTTGCGACAACGCTCCTACGTGGTACACAGACAAACAGTAGCATAATAAATTGGACAGTTTTAGGAAAGGTCTATAGCCTATGTACTCACGTTGGCTGTATTGTTCTATTTCCACCATTCTAATGGATTCCAGGGGTGTGTAAACATCTCTGTAGTAGCTCCATAGTTTCCTCTGAAGTGACGCAGTTAAAGTTAACTTACATCCATATTGTCCCCGTTATCTTTCATCATCCACCTTTGTTCAGTAATCCCGAACAGAGCTAAACTTTAAGTTTACATCAATCAAAGCCTCTCAAACCCAGACACATTGCTGCGATGCGTATGTGCGTCGCCTACCTACCCAAAATAACAGACATACAAGCTATCAACGGCGCTGCGTCATGTCTGTCGACAGCTTACAGATCTGTTATTTTGGACAGCATGCAATGAGGCGCGCGCGCCACGGAGAAGCCAAACCAAAAACATTACATTACGTGGTCAACAACATACTAGACATGTAACTTGCTTGGAGCTTTTAATGCAGTGGTTCTCAACCTGTGGGACGAGACCACAATGGAGCACCCAACGCCTGGCGAGCTTGTAGATCTGCTATTTTCACAATATTTATCTGTGGAACCGAGTCAAACAAAATGGGGGGGTCCCCAGTTCAAATATGGTTATTTTGGGGGGTCATGAACGTAGCGTTTACGCGGGGAATATAATAATAATATAGGCTAATATATATAATATAGGCTATAATATAATATTCACCCGCAGCATGGGTTTAACGAGACAGCAGCCAAAATGAAAATCACACTATCATCTTATAAAAAATGTAAGTGCTTAAGATTTTAGCCCAAACCCAACGGGACCCGACCCGGCCCGTCGGCACCGGCTGAGCCGGGTCTACGTTTTTTTTACATCCAAATAAATTCACATATTAATTAATTTGTAGCGTAGGCTATTGTGTTCACAATAAGCAACTTGTCATATTAGTCAGATCCCCAAGAGTATATGAAAGCCATTTAAAATAGTTATATATTCTTACACAGCTGATGCCAAATAATTAATCAACAGGGCAGCGCAACGCAAAAGTAAAATCAAGTCATGACGCAGCAGCAGATCGAGCACCCTTTAAAGTTTAAACCATAACATGACATCTTCAGACTATTGAGCTTTCTTCATGTCTTTTTCACCTCAAAGTAAACGTTGGATTATTTCTTCAATTACCAAGATTTAATGAGAAATAAGGCTTCTTTAGAAAAATGACTGACGGGCTGGGCTGGGCCTAATTTGTCAATTATTAGTCGAGCCGGGCTGAAATATTTAGGGGATATGAAAGCTCTAGTTAGTAGTTTGAAGTGCTCATGTGGCTAGTTGCTTCTTTTTGTTTTCATAGACCTGCGGTTGCTTATTTCTCGCCAAGGCTGGCAACACGGCTCATGGTCCAACGCACAAAGCCATTGTAGTGTCTGTGTGCACTTGGCAGGTGATTTTAGAAACCGGCGGGTGGTATTAGATTCCACTATCCCCCCCCCGAAACCCGTACCCATGTGTGTCTGTAGAATTGCAATGTGGGGGATATAGCAACAACACGCCCACGGGCACACCTCCACGCGCAAATAACGGCGTCGGCATAATGGTGACGGGTAGAGCAGGTGCTAGAATAACCTATTGGGGCGACGCAGCTCCATTATCAGTATTTAACAGGTTAAGGGTAGCGTTGCGGCTGGGAAAACTGGCACAGAATAGAGCCGAGTATGTTTTTCCCCCTGTCCGCCCGCCCGCCCGCCCGTGTGTCCGTGTGTCCTGTCCGTGTGTTACCAGCTAATCTCCGGCACCGTTGACCCGGTCACTGCGAAACTGTGCACACCCACTCCCTGGATGCCAATTCAGAACCTCTTCCCCACATTTTCACATGGGCCTGTCATCCCACTAGGCCGAGGAAGAAATGCCACTTGAACATTTTCAAATCAGCCTCATGGTGGCGCTATAACAGGCCGATTTGCATTTTTAACTATAACTGCACTGATCTGCGTGAAACTTTGCATGCACACTCCCTAGAGGCCAAGGAAAAACATCTGCACTGCATTTTTCACATCTGCTTTTTACAGCGCCACCAGGAGGCCGACTTATGTAAAATACATTTTTGGAGATTATTCCTTCAGATTCTGTCCAAAAAACACGCAAATTGGTACACTGTATCTCCATAGTCATGTGATTCTGATGGATCTGTCCGAATATTTCATATTCCATCCTATTTGGCTTACAGTGGCTTCCAAAGTTTGCAGGATTGGTCAGTTTTGAACAAAATGCCTCAAAACATGAACGCAGTGTGCAATTTCCGTGAAATTTTGCATGCAGATTCCCTCTAGGCCGAGGAAGAAATGCCCCCCTTTTCACATTCACATTGGCCTGTTATAGCGCCACCAGCAGGTCTAATTTAGCAAAACACATTTTTGGAACAAAATGCCTAAAATCATGAATGCAGTGTCCAATTGAAAGGCCTAAGAAGAAATGCCACCCTTTTCACAATGGCCTATTATAGTGCCACCAGGAGGCCACAATAACCTACCTGACCTGGCGGAGACCTGTGCTCCGAGGAGCACTTTTTCTAGTTTACAATGTATTTGATATTACTTTTATATTATAAATCATGCATTTCATCCTCTTCTATATATTGTCCAGCAACCTTTAGATATAGGCGAAAAAATATAGTAGACCCGCCGTAGGAGCCAGATTGCTCAGATGCCAAGTTCCTGTGCTGGGATTCGATCCCATGATCTTATGGTCTGAAGTCAAGAGCTCTCCGACTGAGCTAAAGCTGGGGAACATTGGATTGTAACAAGGGGGAATCATAGCTATCATAGGAACAGCTGTAGGTGAATGGATAGAGTGGCTGCATAGTGAGCTGAAGGTTACAGGTTCAAGACCCGATTGCTGCAGTATGATCCTGAGCAAGACATACTCCACTGCAATTATTTGGTAATAATAATACTGGTACTTTTACTTGTAACAAAGTATTTCTACATTGTGTGCCATTATTTACCTAAGTACAGTACAGTGCAGTACTCGACCATAGCTGAGTGGTCAGTGAGCTTTCCCGGGAGTTCGATTCCAGGCCAAGACACATGTTGAGGTGTCACTGAGCAAGACATTGGAGTTGGAGTGGAGTTTCTAGGTGAAAGTGTTTTTTTGAGGTCCCAAAATCTTTCATTGACCTCCATTATAAATTTCTGAACTTTTAAAGGAGTATATTTCTAAAACTATGAAACATTTCAAAGATTCCTTTTCAGGCAAACATGTCCACAGTAAGTTTGAATGGGGTTTCTAGGTGTAAGTATGTAGGACTAGTAGCCTGCCAAAGTTTGTACTTTTTTTCTCCTTTAAATGTCCATTTTCATTGACAATAGCCTGGTTCCAGACTGGACTTCTCTCCCTCCGAAGTTGTGAGGGACCACAGAGATTCCAGACTAATTTCACAGCGTTTTTTAGATATGAGGGGATATCAGTTTTATAATTTTTTTTGATTATACAAGTTTTATTCACTGTAGTTCCAGGACAGATAATGTACGTTTCTGGTAGACTGTCCCCTTTGCATCCGTCCTCCCCCTCTAACAAAGATGTATTGTTCCGTTATTGTCAGTAACGTAATACTTGAATAGATGAGGTGCCAGAGTACAAAGCCAGAGTACAAATGGTAGGATGAAAATAAGATAGAGTCTTGCAGAAGCTTGGTGTGCTTTATTAACTACAGATTAAAGGTACACAACATCCCTTAACGTCAGACCTAGGTAATCAGAAGAAACAAAACACACACACACTACTAGTGGCCGGCCTTCAGTAAAGGAGGGTAGACTGGGGGCTTGACTCATTCAACTCTTTAGGACTGGTTTGATCATGGAGGAGATACAGGGTTAATGCCTCCTTCAGGTTCTTAACTTTTTTCTTCTTATCTTCACTACTCCTGTTGTAGGTGACTAGAGTTTATCTCCATAAGGTTCAACATTTCTATTAGCGTAGTTCGGACAGCATGAGCCCATATATTCTTGTGAGATAATTTCTCTCTTGATAAGGCTTTGTCCCAAAAAAAAGTGTTCTATATATATTAAATAAGGTGGTTTTGCAATTTACAAAATAATCGGCTGTTAACTAAATTATGTCATCATCACAAGATAGGGTCTTGGAATAGCTTTAACATCCTACAATAGTCTATCATATCATATAGGTATGGTATGTAAGAAGTATTTATATGTATATCATATGGTTTGTCACATCCACAGTCAACAGGGGGGGAACACAGCCATATTTGATAACACATTTGAATATTTGACAACAGACTAACACAGTCACAGTACAACAACAAAACAGTTAAGAGCTAGTTAGTAGAATCTAAAATCTAGACATTGCACAAAGCCATAGATCCAGCCGCAGGTGGCGGACCTATCAGCTTGCCCCGTGGATGTGTCTCACCCACTCCTGAAGCAGGGTGAGTGGGGATGGGCGGGCTTTATCTTTAGACTGCCTCAACGTAGTTGGCTGGCAGCATGCCGGTCTTGCCGGTGCGCTGCACAGTGCCGTACATCCATCCCTCGTCGATGGACTGCACGTTAACAATAACATCACCATCCTTGAAGGCGACCTCATCATTGTCGGCTGCCGTGTAGTCATACATGGCGCGCACGGTTTTCTGTAGAGGAGAGGAAAGTGTAATAAGTCCTTCACATGGTCACAGTAGCAAATCGTTTAACTATATGAGATCTGGAGTCTGTACTAATGCTTGTGAAAGTCTGGGGTTGAGGAAAAGAATGTAATGGGGAGAGAGAGACCAGAGTCCACACTGATTCAGGAAGTCAACACCACAGCATATGCGTTCTCTACTTTCTCACATGCACGCTGATCTTCCTTTAAGGAATGTCATAAACATCCCAGCATAAATAAACAAAAAAGTAGACTTGGGAAAAAGTGCATCTCTCAGCAGGACAGTACGGATCACACACTGGCTCTTTCTCTTGCCTCTGGTTTCCCCATTTCCCATGTTCACACCATAAAAGATCCAATGCAGCTCACACAGGGCCACATGGTGCTGTGTGCAGCAGCAACTAAAGACACTCTCACAAAGGCCTGGTTCCCCTGGTGATGACATGTGCCCTGGGTGCATTGTGACATTCTGCTCGGCTTGTTATTGTGTTAACTGAAGATTCCTTTTCTATGACGACGTTAACAATTCTACATTGGAGAAACTGAGGCTGGGTAGTATGCTTCATCTGAATGGATAATCTAGTCCAAGCATCCTAGGTTGCGTCTGAAACCACACACTAACATGCTACATACTACACAGTATGCTATTTTAAGCCTACTGTTTAGTATCAAGCAGTATGCTTTAATTTCGGACATACTACAGAGGTTAAGAAAGCACTCCATCTGGCACACATTTCAGCCAGTATGTCAGTTAGTATGTGACTTCGGACGGGGCCTATTAATTTGCCTGAATGTAGTATGCATCTCACATACTATTTAGTAGGTACACTAAGCTTTCGGACAAACTAAAAAATCCACTTGAAGTGAATGAGAGTGTTCTCATAATTCTTTTTACTTTATTTTAAAATATCAAATGAAAATAGATTTTATTAGCATTATCTCTAGATAATGCTAATAAAAGGCAGCTTTTTTAAAAGGCAGTTTTTGTTACATTGACATAATTCTGAGAAAACCTTTCAAAATAATTATGTAAAATAGAGCATTATGTTGTATTCCATGTGTTTCATTATTCCACAGTTTACCTGTATATTATCAAATTCCTATGAACAATACTGGTTACACCAATTGACAGAAAGTGACACTGAAAATCAGGCCTATATATGTGTCAATAAGATCAAATTAACTTGGTGTTGTAGTTAATTTCACCTGACAACAATTAGTCAGTATAAAAACTGATTAATTGTGTGTGTGTGTGTGTGTGTGTGTGTGTGTGTGTGTGTGTGTGTGTGTGTGTGTGTGTGTGTGTGTGTGTGTGTGTGTGTGTGGTGGGAGGTACTTACGCCAGTGGTTGACGGATGTGAAGGGACAGAGGAGACGGCAGTTTGCTGTGTGGCCACTGATGATGACCTCTGTTGCAGCTCCACAGTCTTAGTCTGCGTGTAGCCTGCACACAGCAAAACACACAACCACTGTTACTGTGTCTGTTCTGTAAATTCTGGTTTCTTATCATTATATGAAACTGAGAAAACAGCCAGCACACAATTAACGTGTGTCCTTTTCACACACATATGAAAGACAATGGACTGACTTCTAAGTAACAAACTAAACTATGAAATCAATATCATCAATATCGGTGAAATATCGGTCAATATCTGACTTATTTTGATATCGGTTCGATTCCGATATTGAATTTTTAATGAAATATCGTCCGATATCAATATGCTACCGATAATATCGTGCATCACTACATCTTACCCATACTGGAGGCACCAAAGCCGTTGCTGTAGAGGGACATGTGGTGGTCCACATCCTGAGTCAGTCCTGAGACTTCTGACTTCTCGTCACCAGCGCTCATGGCGCTGGTGGAGCGGGAGTGCTCCTTGCTGCGACGCTGGGCTTGAACTGGAGAAAGAACAAGCGGTAGAGTATGTTAATACAATATAACTATAGCACGTCTGTGTACTGCAGAGGTTGGACGTGGACAATGTCAATACATTTATTTGAAGCAGAAGTAGTTTTGATCGTTGCAATTACCTCTTTCCGTCAGGGAGAGAGACGATGGACATACACATTGTATTTTTAATGGTAAGATATATTTCAATGAGAAAAAATTGTCACAGTAGTACTAACTGATGTGGTAACACATGATAACATGACAGCAGTGGTTCTCAAACTTTTTCAAGTCAAGGACCCCTAAATCGATATGGATTTGGCGGTATTTGGCGGACCCCCATCTGAAAATATTTTGTGCCAGGGACCCCCAGAAGAGAAGATTTAGGTTTATAAAATTTTTTAATTATTCAAAATTGTCCAAACATTTTGGATAAAAAAATAATAATTCAAAAACAAAGCAGATCTACAAGCACACAGAGCGTCACTTCGTGCCACGCTGTGAGCTTGTAGGTCTGCTGTTTTTGAATAGCCAACATATAAATGGATAAAGCGGTTAAAATGATTGTGATGCTATATTAACTACTTTTGCTGGGGACCCCCTGGAACCCCCCCCGAGGACCACTTTGAGAACCAATGAGTGTGGAGTAAAAGCTGTTGTTGTAACACACCTGACATCATGTGCAGACTCCTGGACTGGATGTTGTCCTCTGCAGGGTCATAGTCAAACACGGAGCCTGGATTGGTACGCCACACACGCAAATCTGAGGACAAGACGAGAGCGATATAAATCTGTGTATTTCTGTGTGTTCTGTGTTCGTGTATTTATTGTAAGATGGTCAGGTATCACAATACCCAACCCTTTTTTTGCAAGGATCATAGTGTATTATAATTCTCATAGTTGTGATACATTATAATGAAAATAATATTAACAGTGATTATAATGTTATAATGCATTATGTGTGTATAGTGAATTATAAGTCACTATACAGTCCCGGAGGCTTAGGCAGAAATATCTTTCATAGATTTAATGCCATTTATCTTTTTCACGTTACTTATCCAATGACCACTTATAGCAGGGCTACTCAACTTAAGATGGCTCAGGGGCCACTCAGCAAAATACCAAAAGTCCAAGGGGCCGCCATAAAAATGACGGTCCTATTTTGGATTTTTCGATTTTGTAACACACAAGAAAATGTACATTTTGACATCATATTCTTTTCACTGTACCAGTTTATTTTGTGTGTATGTCATGTCCAGTGGCATCAGTTCAGCAAAAGCTAAGGTATGGCAAGGTTAGGGTTGCCAACTCCCAGAGATTGAAATAAGGGACACCTATCCTGGGCGCGCGGCAAAGCCGCGCGGCCGGAAAAATGTGGGGGTCAAACCCCCCCAAAAACCCAAAATGCATAGAAAACTATGCATTATACCTGTAACAATTGACGCACCTGTATGTATGTATGTCTGTCTGATTATAATGCATTATAGAAAATATTGTAACGTAGTACAGCTATGAAAATTATAATACCACTATTGATCCTGGCCAAAAGTCGAAGTGACAAGCAATTACCGTATTGTTATAAAGCATTTTGAGTAGGCCTATTTATGAGCATTTACTGTGTGTGTGTGTGTGTGTGTGTGTGTGTGTGTGTGTGTGTGTGTGTGTGTGTGTGTGTGTGTGTGTGTGTGTGTGCTGTCGTGTGTGTGTGTGTCCCTGGCCGTACCAGTGGTGGTCTCCTGTTCGTGTTCCACGACGCGTCTCCTCTCCATCTCTACGACGCGTCTCTGGATGCCGCGGTAGTTGATGTCGCTGAACTCCTGGGTGTTCTTCTTCACACGCTCCATCACTGGGTCAGTGGTGGTTGCAGTAAAGCTACCCTTGCTCTTCTCAAAGTCCTCGTGGTATCTCACCTGGTGAATGTGGCATAGATAGATAATGCAAATAAGGACTGGGGTCAGTCACCCTTCATATAGGAGTTGTTTTATTTTATGATAAGAAATCAGCTGGGGCTTTTTTATTCCTTTTGAATAGGTCTGTGACATATTTGTGTACAATAATTTGAGAGCTTTAGTTACTAGTTACATTGCAGATTCAGATTATTAATATAAAACATACATTACGTGAGAAATGATGACGTATTATACATAAAGTAATTCAAATCTGCATAATGAACACTTTTACGCTTGGAACTGAAAATACAGTATATTTTTATGCCAATTTGTGAAATGGGCCATTCTGCACAATGAGAACGTTTACGTTTGGTACTGTAAGCATATTTTGATGTCAATACTTTTGTACTGTACAAATACAACTTTGACATGTAACAGAGTATTTCTACATGGTAGTATTGCAAAAACAAAACGAACAAAGAAAGAGACTCACTCCAGAGATGTTGCGCTGGGTCTCCTTCACACGTCTCATCTCTGGGGTGTCCAGGACAAAGGCGGCCTTGCCTTGGACCTGCTTACGGAAGCTGTCAGAATACAGCACCTGGTAGACGGGCAGGACAGACAGGATGACACAAGGTGAGCACAGTAAACATCAGCATTAATTGCACAGAGAGATACAATGGTGGCACAATGACATACGAGGCTGCTTGCAGAAGGAGCTGGGAAATTATTGGGAACTCAGACAAATGAATTAGCAGGGAGAATTTCTTTTTTTTTAAAGAGGGTGAACAATCATACGAAAAACAAGTGTGTTCCAATCCACAGCAGGAGGAAAGGGGAAAGAGATGAAGAGTAGTCTCGACAACACAGGAGGTTAGCAGTGATGATGTGTGCACAAACACCTCACAGCTGGTGGTGCTGTATTAAAACACATTTAAGAAGGAACAATAGAAGAGTTAATATGATTAAATATAGGCAGGGGACACAGAGTTAGGGAAGAGTTAACTTAGGGGGTCACTACTGGGGGGGATGAGGGCGGAGAACACGTTTGTGATTGGTACCGAGCTAATCTGTTCTTGGTTCCGTTTGACTCGCTCCATCTCTGGAGTGGACACCACAGGGGTTCCCTTGGCTTTACTGTCCTTATACAACACCTACAGGACAAAAGCACAGCGCCCCCGAGGGGACAGTCAGACACACTGCAACACACACAGATCACACACGTATAGGACTGCTTTCGTGGACCTGCATTAAGCCCAGACTCTCAGACATAGAATGCCTGCAGTAAAGTCTCTTGAGTTGTTTGTGACATTACAGTAAAAAGCACCACTGTTTACCGTTGGCCCTGGAATAGGACATTGTTACAGTCAAAGTGTTATTAAGCTTGATCAGAGTCTGAGAAATTGGTCCTATAGTGTGATTACGCACGCACGCGCACGCACACGCGCACACGCACACGCACGCACACACACACACACACACACACACACACACACACACACACACACACACACACACACACACACACACACACACACACACACACACACACACACACACACACACACACGAGACATTGTAACAGCTTGTGTTTCTGAGGGTAACACTGAATTAACACAGAATTAACAGCATTTTAATGGGAAGAAAGCTGGGCTGTCGGTTAAGAAATAGGGTTGGCCCTTGGGGAGTATCATTGGCCACAGAAAGGGAAGGCTTGAAGGTGGTGGGGATGATTTAAAGCTCAAAGATGATTTGCAAGAGTACATGACGACAGTAGAAGACAATGGAAAGAATGGAAGCTTTAGGGAGGTAGGTCGGACAACAGGCTGGATTAGGGTGAAACTGGTGCTGATGGCAGGGCTGGAGCTCTGGAAACTGCGGCCTGTGCCTTGGATGAGGGCGGATGAGATGAGATGAGATGATGATGATGATGATGATGATGGGAAGATGAATTGATAAGAAGATGAACTGATGATTGATGATGCAAATCAAGGGCTTTTTTTTAAGTGGGTGTTGGGTCACTCTCAGCAGTTATGAGCACGCGCGGCTCTGGTTTCTAGTTCCACTACCGAGCTGATGTGCTTCTGAGTCTCTCGGACCCGCTTCACCTCCGGGAGGTCCGGTATGGCTGTGCCTTTACCCAACAAGTCCTTGTATTTTATCTGTGCAGTGGACGGTATCGGGTTCCATACAGAGGAAATGGAGGACAAACACAACAGAGCTGGCATCAGTCAGAGATAATGGAGAGGAGACAGAAAGACAACACACGCTCACACACACATAGCACATCATTGTACATCACAATTGCTATGGAGCATTAGAACAGTGAAAGTAAATTCTGTTGACTATTTAATGTCAAAGCACGGAATTAGGAAGAAGCTTTTGCTGGTCTGAAAGGAAGGAACACCTTGTGCTGTATTACTATTTAAATTCAACATATCGTCGCTGTCAGGTTGAAACCTTGTAGCCTACAGTATGTCCAAAAATAACTTTTCAGGAAATGGAAAAAATAACCTGTGTTCCAATGTCGTCATTATTTAGTCACAAGCCCTCGTTAATAATTTTCACTGGTTAAAAATGTATAAAACCCCTGGACAAAGTTAACCTTTTTAAATAGTGAAAGCAGTGGAGCCGTGCATCGTGCGCTTGTAGTATAAGTATAAGTATAAAATAGGGCATCCATTAATGAAATTCTTTTTTATGGACATACAAGGTTTCTGCCCGTCTGCAACGATACAATACATGATAGTGACATCTGTGCTAGACGAACATTAAGGTAAATTCAACAACACTATAATTGATTAGTATCAGCTCACAATGGCTTTGATGGGATGAAGATCAGAGATTAAGTTTGTTTAATAACTACAAATAATCACCATGATACACACAGTGTAGATTTTTGTACCAAAAAAAAAGAGAGAGAGAGAGAAGAAGAAGAAAAAACCTTGAATGGTGGGTGGGTTATGATGTTTTTTTTTTACAGGGTTTATGGAAGTTGAGAGGGGGCAAATGAACGCGAAATGTGTCCGGAGAGACCGGTTTCACTCAGTAGGGTACCGTGCTAATGTTCAGCTGATTGCGTTTAACTCTCGCCATCTCTGGGGTCCCTGATATAGCTGTCCCTTGTCCCAAATCCTCTTTATACTGAAGCTTTGGGGAGGATAAAACAGCAAAAATAAATAAACAAACAAATAAATAAATAGGTGGTTAACGTTCAATTCAAATGGAGGTTTTTGTTCCCTTTTAGTAAGGAAGGAAATACATGGGAGAAAATCCAGGCACACAAAAACGTTAAATGTATCAGACCAGTCAGTCGGGAAATATATACAGTACAATATATAACAATTGAAAGGAAAAGGGAAACACAAATCAAAACAATAAAAAAATCTAGATTGATTTATGGATTTAACAGGTTCTTGGGATGGTACAGGGACAATCCAGGATTTAACCGGTTCTTAGGATGGCACAGGGACAATGATTTATGGATTTAACAGGTTCTTAGGATGGCACAGGGACAATGATTTATGGATTTAACAGGTTCTTAGGATGGCACAGGGACAATCACAGCAAAACCACAACAAACACTTGGTACTTTTGGGATATCTCCTGCAACATGTCTACGGCCTGATTTATGCATCGTCGTAGGACGGTGTCGGGCGGCGAACATAGCCAATGTAGATCAGCTATGTTCCCCTTGCGACACTGTCGTGCGACTAAGTAGAAATCGGGCTTAGAGGTCAGTATAGTGACATTGAGCATGTGTGACAGGGTCAGAGGCTCGATGGCAGGAAATGACAGGGGTTCACTCTGGGTTTCTGTTACACTACCGAGCTGATGTGCTTCTGGGTCTCTCTGACCCGCTTCACCTCAGGGAGATCTGGTATGGCTATGCCTTGACCCAGCAAGTCCTTGTACTTTATCTACCCGTTGACCCCATGGGTTTCACAAGCACAGAGTAAGACAGAGGGGTAAACATCGTGCATGTATGTGCCATGAACACACACCCACAAATCACCATCCATGCATACTGTAGATCACACACATTGCAACGCTATGAACGTCGGCATACGGATATGAGTCATCATCATATGATGAGAGAACAGGTAATGCTCACAATGGATGATGCTTCATTTAGTTCATTACTTGGGGGCTTAGATGGGTGGCATCTACTGTATTATGTACAGTAGGATTATTTATATCCAAGAGCTAAGAAAATCCTGAAATTAGTATAACAACACAAGGGATCATTTATAAAGGTGGAAATTAACAATGGCTGTCATTTGAACAGGGATTACATGTGTGGGGATCAGGTGCAGTTCTACACTTGGGTAACACTAGATAAGGGGCAGGGAAATATGAGAGGAAGATAGAGTGAGAATGATAGGGGATGTGGGGGGCAGGGTCACTCTATGGAGTACCGTGCTAATGTTCCTCTGATTGCGTTTTACTCTCTCCATGTCAGCGGTCTCAGGTATAGCTGTGCCTCCTCCCAAATCCTCTTTGTAATGAATCTTTTCATGGATGGGAAGTGAAAGCAGCAACAAATGGGTTAGCCTAATTTTACGAGTTTGATTTACCTTTACTTGATAATCAGGTTTACATACAGGTATTTCAATCAATATTATACTGTGTGTGTGTGTGTGTGTGTGCATATACGTATACGTATACGTATACGTATACGTATACGTATACGTATACGTATACATATATATTCTATATATATATTCTATATATATATATATATATATATATATATATATATATATATATATATATATATATATATATATATATATATATATATATATATATATAATGATTCATGGGTGGCATCTTTAGTCTTTAGTTTGAGTGAACAGGATATCCTGAAGTTAATATAAAAACATGTGGGATCTTGTAAAATAGTAAAGTTTAACCACTTGAACGCCCTAGCGTCCCTATTCTGGGCATGTCATAATAGGCAAACTATCAGCAGAAATAATCAATTTACAAGCTCACAACAAGTCGCAAAGCAAATGAGTTGTGAGCTTATAGATCGGCAATTTTCGGTGAAGAGATTTGGTGTAGAGGGAAAAGGGAGTGGGGCAGTGCTAGAGCCCTGGGGGACCCCGGTCAATGTAGAATATAGGGTTTAAGTGGTTAAACAAGGGATAATAAAAAAAATTGGACTGTCTGGAATACATGTGAAGGGCAGGACAAGTTCAACATTGGATACTATAGGGATAGTGAAATATAAGTGAGGAGGAGGAGGGGTAGAGGAGAGGAAGAAAGCCAGGGTCACTCTATGGAGTTGGAGTACCGTGCTAATGTTCTTCTGATTGCGTTTAACTCTTTCCATGTCAGGGGTCTCAGGTATAGCTGTCCCTCCACCCAAATCCTCTTTGTAATGAATCTTTTCATAGATTGGAAATGGAAATCAAAGCAGCAACAAAGGGTTAGCCTAATTTTCCCTTATCCAACATACCTAAACTTGAGATAAGCTTGACATAGCTTACTTTGGGTAAAAGGTTTTTCATAAAGTTTGTGACAATTCAATGTTGGCTCTGTCTGTCACATCCTACAAGCTAAATTGAGCACACCTTAACAAAATATATGCAGACAAATATACATTTACATTTAACACAAACACAAAAAAACAGACATTATTCAACAATAATACACAAACAACACACTGACAGTGAACAAAACCTTCAACGGCTGTGGACTACCAAAAGAATTACGCTATGGTAACAAATCAGCTAGAGTTAGTTGCTTAGTTTAAAATGCTGTCCATTTGGGTTAATATAGGCTATCTACTGCATCAAGAAAATACTGTCTTTCTCACGAAAAACAGGCTGTATGTCAGGAACTTTTAAGATTCATCTCAAGAAACAGAGAGTGTGGGAGAAAATAAAGCAACAATTAAAGAGAAAGTATATACTGTATAATATACTGTATACTGTATAGCACTGAATTCCAAACATCTTTGTGCACTAAGGTGACTTGAAATGGTTTCTTTTGGGGACACTACACAAAAAGACATTTCATGAACAGTACACAAGTAAGTAAAGTATTGAAGGTAATACTTTAAAGAGCTGACATGAAGACACACATAGAGCCACAAGGAAATTGGACTTGACCTTTGAGCACCTATTATACCCCAAGGTTCTTACAAGAACCTGCTTATACCATGTCACTAATCAACAGTTTGTTTTCATCAACTACTTACGGTGCTGAAGTTCTTCTGATTCTCACGGACTCTCAGCATCTCAGGGGTGTCCATGACCGGCACGTAATGAGCCATACACTTCTCAGCCTCCTCCTTGTATTTTTTCTGTAGGGACCAAGAAAGCCAGTGAGAAATAAATAATAAACAAAACTAAACAAAACATTAGGATCACTTCTGGTGTTGTTTTCAAATGTAATTGTATAGGATGCACATTCTGCACCCGGGCATTTAAGGTGAAAAGATTTTTTACCACGTAAGCCCTATATACTTCGGCTTACGATGAATAGCGAAAATAGTCAATGTGCAAGCTTACAACGTGTCATGATGCGACACATCCCTCCTGTATATTTTTTTAATGTTTTGAAAATGTTTGCCTATAACTTGCCTATAACATGCCCAAAATACGGACGGCAGGTTGAGAGTGTGTTAAGGCAATTATAGACCAGTCAGACCAGTTGTTTGAACTGACTACAATACCTTGCTGACAATGATCTTCATCTGCTGTGCATGGATGATGTCAGGGGTATCGATGACTGACGTGAAGCTGGCCCTGTCCAACTCAGCAGTGTGCTTGTACTTAGACTGAAGGGCAAAAACAACGACAGGTTATTCATACGAAACTCTACTAACCCAGTGTAAACATATGGCACAGCCTTTTCCTCAACTTTCCAAACACAAAATGGTTCATGCCTTTAAGAACCTCACCCTCCATGCTGGAGTGCTCCAACCAAAATATAAGAGAGCAATACTTGAAAGACAACAGACGAACCTGACTGAGGATGTCAGTAGCGTTCTTTGCCCTCATAAAGTCTGGGGTGTCACAAGCCAAAGCCAACATTCCCCTGCCCTTGATCTCCGTCTCCAGTGACTTTTTGTACTCTCTCTGCAAATGAGACAAGGTACACAATGTTAGCACAATAAAATGAGAATTGACTGGTGGATTATGATAAGGAAAGGGGCTGCAAAACCACAAACTCCTGGGGGAATGTTCAATAAAACAAGGTTAGCATGAATTAAGGACTAGAGGGAATAATTATAGTGATGCAAAGGAGGATTGCATGTGAGGCTCCACTTCAACACTGAAAGGTAGAACAGCATTAGTCAGGAACTTCAATGTGTTAAATGAGTAGAATTCATACAATGATCAGGGACAGAATATAATACAGTTAAAGGGATAACTATGGGGCATATTAGTGATGTCATCAAGCAAGGCCAAAATGGCAGGCCCAGCAGTTGCCATGTTAGTGTGACGATGAAACATTATGTTAAAGGATTTGGCAAGGTTAGGATACGATAAAAGCATTATGTTAAAGGCTTTGGCTAGGTTAGGATACGATAAAAGCATTATGTTAAAGGCTTTGGCTAGGTTAGGATACGATAAAAGCATTATGTTAAAGGCTTTGGCTAGGTTAGGATACGTTAAGAGTGGGGATGGAACAAAGCCACTTCCATCCACTGACAAGTCACAATCATACCTCACTCAGGATTTGAGTGGCATTCCGTGCTCTCAAATGTTCCGGAGTTTCCACCACCAATGCAGTTAGCCCTTTACCCTTCACTCCCTCCTCTAGATCCTTCCTGTACTCTTTCTACAAGACGGAAGAACAGAGAGACTGTAGACAGACGGGCACACAAGCAGGCCAGGCCAGGCCAGGCCACACAGAGCTTTGAGCACAAAGTCACCAAGCCTCCCAAATGCTCATTGAATCAGCGACTTATAAAATTTAACTTTTTTTCGTCTATACAATTATAGCGAAATGTTGCCAAAATATAAAGGATGAATCAGATTGTCATTGTTCATTAAAAAGATGTTTAGAGAGAGACATTGGTGACTTTAGCAAGTTGCCTGATAAAAGCAATGTTAACCACATTTTATCATACACAGCTTGAAAGCACAGAAATAATTGCATTCAAGACGTTGTTTCATTAGAACAGTAAATGTGCACTCTCATGTCTAATTTACACTTTGTTGTGCGACCACACATCGAAAATCAGTTATTTTTGCCACGGTCATACAACAAACTATAAATTAGGCTTCAGTCATTTAGAAATTTGACTTGAGATAGCAGAGGGTGAGCCATCATACACAACAAATACAACAAATACACACACAAATTCACCTATTATTAGAAAGAAAAAAAAACTATTTGTGGTATGGAGGGTTGCTTAATGGAGGGTTGGGCATGAATTGGAGTAGTCCAGGGTGTCAAACACATACACAGACAGACACACAAACACAATAAATTACATTAACACAGTGGTTTTGAAAGTGGGGGTCACCAGGTGGGCCAATTGGAAAGGAAAAAATATATACTATATATAACATAATACTAAAAAAAATGTTTTAAACAAATTTAAACCTGGCGTTCCTATCTTGACCATTATTGTCAAAATGGTTCCAAATGTTTCCAAATGTTCAAAACCTTTAAAAAGTAAATAGCAGATCTACTTGTAGATTGGCTATTTTGCTCGTTCTTTCTTCCTTTTTAAAGGCATTTCGCAATATAGGGGTCTAATTGGAGGTCCATTGCGTGTAAACGTTTGGGAACCCCTGCATTAACATGTACATAGACGCAGGAACACAATAAACTACATTAATATCACCAGTCACACAATGGAGAGGTCCGACAAGAGGAGAGGCATGGGTGAATGTAGCGTATTATTAAGAGGGCATTATGGTTTTTGCATAAACCATGCAAGCTAACCCCAAACTAAACCGTGTGGGTAGAGCTGGGGGGGGAAAAAAGAATTAAGAAAAAAAGAAACAGTGGTGGGATAAAAAGACGGAGGGAGGGAAGAGAGGGGCTGTGGTTGTGCTGTGGTCTTAGTATGATTATAAAGCATGGGTGGGGTTGTGGGAGGATTAAAACCCAGGGCGGGAAGGGACGGGGACGGGGACGGCCGGGTGACTGGTCCGTCAGTTACCTCGCTGACTATTTTGGTGGCGTGTCTGACATGTATCATGGCGGGGGTGACCTCCAAGCCTGAGAGGTTCTTGCCCCTCATGTGTTCCTCAAAGTCCTTCCTATAGTCTTTCTATTGACCGTAAAAAAGATACGTAAGACAAGAGACAGACATGGCTCAGATAAGCACATGCAGGCAGTCCTGGTTCACACTGCGGTTACCTTGGTTCTTAAGTGTACCATTCTCTTTGGAACATTCACTCACCACCTCTGTATGCATGCACTTTGATGTGTGACAATTTTCTTAAAAGTTGAATGTGTCTGTACGTTTACTGAAATACTTATTATCATCAGTTAAAGTAAAGCTTTCTTATATACGTTTCTTTTCTTATTATACGCTCTACGATTTTATCTTTTTTATGATACTACAGTATATCTATTCTAGTTATGTTGTTTTAAAATAAATACATTTTAATCGTTGTTGGAGCGTGTGATGCAAAACAAATTTCCATGTGAATGAAAAACTAAGTGTCAGTATCATCATACTGTGTGGATAACTTTAATGTGATGTTAAACGACAAATATACTGTACCTTTCTTGGCCCTGGATCATCAGAGGCAAACTAGACTAAAACTAAACTATTGAGGCTCAGGGTCAGTTTAATGCAAGGCTTACACCTAATTTTACACTGCCTTTTTCAAGTCTTAAATCAGTATAATTTCAGGAAATTAAAAATGTTCATTGGCAAATTTCAACATTTCATAACTATGAAATTGAAGCTGGTAAAATAATGACCTCAACTTTAATGAATTTGGCTGCGAAGGCAATGTAAAAACAGGTTTGTCTGCCATCATACACATACACCCAACAATATAAATAGCTGCTGGACATACAACATGCTATTGCATTTCCACATTCAACAAGTGATAACGCATAGGAAGAGATATCAGCAGGATTTCACACCGGTCCTTCAAGATTTCGAGAGAGGAGTGGTCCTGTAACACAAAAGGTTAATGGAATGGTCTCTGCGTCCGGGCTCTGGGTGCCTGAAGGGTACTTTACCTGACTCTGCATGTGCTGGGCCTCCTTGTTGGTTACATATGTGGGGGTCTCAAAGTCCAACATAGCCTTGCCCTTCTCCTTCTCATACTTCTCCTTGTACTTCACCTGTAAGAGCCCACACACCAGTCAAACAGAGTCCACAACACAGATTCTACACGGACTGTATGTACATATACTGAAAAGTACATGAAACACAAGTTATAGTACAACGTGTTGTGTTGTGTTGCGTTGCGTTGCGTTGCGTTGCGTTGCGTTGCGTTGCGTTGCGTTGCGTTGCGTTGCGTTGCGTTGCGTTGATGTTGTGTAAGTGTAATACAAAGCTTGGGGTTAGTTTTCGGAGATTCAATGTACTGTACTTACTATAGGACACTATTGTTAGGATTACGTTGGCACTGGTCGGACCAGGAATTTAGATTAAATGGGACCATTGTGGTTCCATCTTGAGTAGGAGTACCCTCTATAGACCTCTGTATGTGCATTGTGAATTTAAACAACTTACACTTTAAATGATACAAATTGCTTGTTTCAGTTCAAGGAGAGGCACGACAACACTTTACTGATTTAATAAACTTACACAAATTGCACTTGGACGCAGCTAACAACGCCCTCTAGTAAAACTGTTTTACAGGGTCAGCCAAAGCCTACTTAAGTAACACAAACACTAAAGTTTTTTATGTAATTCAACTACTTTATAGTTTTCAAGTGTCTGGGAAAATGTTGGTGTGCTGGCTGTAATCTGAAACTCATTCTGATCCCTTATTTGTTCTAAACATAGTTTAGAACTTGATTAGCATTGAGAAGCATTTCTTAAATCTTGTTGTTAGGAATAGGGTTTAGGGAAAACTTTCAAGCTTTCAATGGGACACACTGCCGTAAATGCTTCCACGTGTCGTGTACTGTAGGCAAACGTATGTAAGATAAAGTGAAAACCATAGCAGGTGATGTTATGAGTACTCTGGGACAGCTGAGTCCTCATAAGACTGTGTCACTTACATTGCTCTGAAGGTCAGAGGCATCCTTGTGATGGAGGTGTTCTGGCGTGTCAGCAATCATATGGTAGTGACCCTTACTGTCCTCAAATTTCTTCTTGTAGCGGTACTAAGGGGGAATTCCCAGTCAAGTAACACACATCTCAGTACAACAAAGGGGGGTGGGATAAAAAAAGAACGTCTGTCTTGAGCTTAACATTACCGCCATCCATAAAAAAAGAGCCTTATAAGATTGTCTGCAAGAAAGAAAAGAAAATGCCTACAAGGATGCCTAAAAATAGTTTTAAAGTGATAGGATGACAAAACAAATCGTTGCGGATATTATAAGGATCAATAGGTGAGTAGGAGGGTGAGGTGACGAGGTTTGTCTTAGATGTTTATTAATCAAAAAGGAAAGGTTGAGACTAGGATGAGAGCTATGGGAGGGAAAAAAAGAAATCCATGGGATGGGAAAAAATATGGAGGAGGTGGTTATAGAGGATACTAGTAATGGAGGGTCAAGGGTATGAGAGAATGAGAGAGAGCTGGGTGAGGATCACTACCAGATGAGGTTCTTGAATAATGTTTATGGATGGATGAGGGCTAAGAAGACACTACACTTAAGCTGACAGTACACTTCAAAAGAAGTCGAAATATTTTTGGCTTGCCAAAACCAAACAATTTCTTTGCGGACAAAATTGTTTTATACTCGATGCGGTGCCATCACACAGCTGGAATGGGGATTTTGCCACCTGGATCCCCAGTCTCCCTCTGATGCGCTTTGACATATTTGTCTCTGAGGTTTCGCTATATCTGGTCGACAGATGCAGTGGACAAAGTGTGTGCTGTGCTATCTCTATCCATGAACTAATTGCCATCTGGTTGTGTTTGGAGTCCCTCAGAGAGGGATTATAGAGGTTTGTACCTCCTAACCTGCTCAGCCAACCTTTCTTCAAAACTATCCATGGTACGTTGCTGGCAGATTGCGGGAATAAAACAGAATAAATCGTGCATCATCGCATTGGTGTCATCTCCAGTGATGTTCGGCTAGTTAGATTTTTTTTTGCAGCAAGGCAATGTGTTTGGTTGTTTTCAACACAATTATGTCATTTTGAGATTACAACCTGACTGAATATTGTTTCTGCAGGAAGGATGCTACAGCCTTTAGTCCAAGAGAGGGTCTACAGTAGGTTGAGTCAGAGATGATGGTTATAATGTTATGTGGAGTAATGGAGACTACTGAAGGACGATGAGGTCAGGTCCATTTCAAATGAAACTGAACCGACGCCCATCATCCTGCGTGTTGGTAGTGGGTGGGTTGTGGGGGAAGAGTTAATGAGAGGGTTATGCCTGATTTACTTGGTTGTGTATTGTGTCGCACACTGAAAATAGCCTATCTACAAGCTCACAACGCGTCCAAGCATGAGGCGTTGTGAGCTTGTAGATTGGCTATTTACGGAGTGTGAGACCGGTGCGCAACTAAGTATAAATCAGGCTTAAGTGGGCTGACAATGTCTTACGTCGCTGGACAGCTTGCTGGTGCTCAGGTGGTGCTGCATGGACAGCGATTCAGCCATGTCTGTCACAGGCTTGTGGAGAACCTTCTTCTGGTGGTCAACCTTGTACTTCACCTGGGGTAAATAACATAGATTTTTTTTAAAGGATAGGTCATAAGAGTTCACAGCCAGGTACTCTGCTGGGGCATCCCATGATCTATATAACAAATGCGTCATGGATGCAACTTGTGGATTGTTTAATTCCTCCTTCGTGTCTGACACGGAAGCACAGCATTGTTATGAACAGAAAGGACCATGCTATAGAGCATCGCAGTTCCCGCCCACTTCCTGGTTTTTCGTGGTGCCGGAAGGAACAACTCAATGCATTTTCCCATTGACATTTCCAAAAATATTTATATCTATTAATTTAAGCCTCGAATCAAGCCATCATGACATGACATGAATCATGACCATAAAACGTTTGATTCTGTGATTTTGTTTTTGTTGAAAACGGCAAAACAAAGGGTATTTATTAAATATAGTATATCATATAATTAAATATAAAATAAAAAAAATCACAGAAAAAAACATTTTATGGTCATGATTCATGTCATGTCATGATGGCTTGATTCGAGGCTTAAATTAATAGATATAAATATTTTTGGAAATGTCAATGGGAAAAATGCATTGAGTTGTTCCTTCCGGCACCACGAAAAACCAGGAAGTGGGCGGGAACTGCGATGCTCTATACAGTTATTTCTATGGAAATGACAGAAGAATAGTGGAGAATGTGGTGATTGCAATTTCCTTATATCTTAAAAGAGCCTTATCGCAGAATTGGAAAATGTATAGCCTCAGATACTAAAATAAATAAAAAGAAATTAGAGGAGAATTTTGTTTTAATCCATACCTTGGACACTGAACAATAAAGTTAGGCAATGTTGGTTACTAGACAAAATGCTCCATGTTGGTTATTAGACATAATCCTCAAAGGAATAAGGATGTGACTTAATATGTGACCTCTTACCTCACTGGCCAGGTTGCCTGCATCCTTCAACGTCTGGTAAATCTTACTGTCTTTCAAGTCATACTGCGGCTTCTTTCCTTTCATCTCATTGGCAAACTTTTCCTTGTACTTCACCTAGGAGGGCGGACACATGTTATGTATGAGATACTAAACGTTGGCAGCCTTATGGGCATACTGGTGGGCTAAAGACGGGTCGAAACACACACACCCCCACACACACACCCCCACACACACACCCCCACACACACACACACACACACACACACACACACACACACACACACACACACACACACACACACACACACACACACACACACACACACACACACACACACTAAGAGGGGTTTTACATCGGAAAAGAGACACATTTAAAGGGCAAGACAGTAATGGCTCCAACTGTATAAAAAGGGTTGAGCAAATCAGAATCCGTGATGGCTTTGGGCCTGGACTGCTTGTGCATCAAGATCATTTCAGTCCCTTGTTATACAGGCAGAGCAATTGCTGTCCAATCATGGACTGTCTTCTGGGAGCGAGTCATTCTTTGTCCATGTCACACATCCCAGAAGGCAGGCCATGCAGTCACTGCCATAGAACTGGAATGGAACATTCTAATGCTATGGTCCATCCATATACAGTATGCAAACACACAACACAGGACTCTGCTGTACTGCAGCTCTGTAGAGAAACAGTGAGAGAAAGAGCCGTGTCTTCAAACATCATGTTATTGGTTTGTTTCTCTAGGCATGTGTACATCCAGCAGGAACTACTGTAGTATTCACTTTATGAACTTCACAATACGTACACCAGGGCTAATTTAACCACTTAAACCCTATAATACTTGGTTGACCAGGTTCCCCGGCAGGGCTCTATACCGTCTGCTCTTTTTTCACCCTCAACACCAAATCTCTTCACCGGAAATAGCCGATCCACAAGCTCACAATGCAGAATAGGGACGCTAGGGTTCATGTGGTTAAAAGCCCTCTTTTTAAAAGGTGCAACTCTGCCCCCTAGTGTTAGAAGTGAGAGTGCAGTTGACTGCTGGATGTACACAGACCTAGTAGAAACAAAAACAGATGCATCAGGACAGTTTATCACTTCCATGGTATTGTACAGTCATTGTACACTCATTCATTCCATTTAAACCATTCCCGAGACAGAGACAATGACTGAGTGATTCAGAACTTTTTAGAAGGAAGGGAAAGAAAAAGTTCACACTAACAAAACTACTCACGAATGATTTGCTAATTTATGCTTAGCAATGAGGCATATCTTGCCAGTGGGACAAACAAAAACAAGCTGAAGACATGCAGAAGATGAAAGGAAAAAAAATACTGAGCAAAATCAAACATAAACAAGTTCACAAAAGCTATTAGGCGGGGGGGGAAATGATTCCTCCTTCAAAACCGTGTGGGACCCCAGTTACTGTCAGAAATCAACAAGTCAGTCAATCTGTCGGTAAATATGGATCAAATGAGACAGAGACGGTAGGATGAGACAGAGCAGACGTGTAGTCACAACCCAGTGGTCCCACAGGGTTTAACCCATTGATACCTGGAACGCATCTGTGTCACTTTAGATGTCTTTGGCTATTCAAAAATAGCAGATATACAAGCTCATAGCGCGGCACCGAGTGCCGCGCTATGAACTTGTAGATCTGCTATTTTTGAAAAATCTTGCAAAAAAAAAAATCTCATTTTTTTTCAAAAAACTGTCAGGATTCAGATTTTTTTTTAAAGAATCGCCTCAGGTCTTAAAGGGTTTAAGGGCATTGATCTCCTTACATTACTAGTCAGGGCACTCATTTTCTTAAGGTGGCGCATCTGTGGGGTATCGTAGCAGGATGCTCCATGGCTGTAGGGCTTGGCATCAGCCTACAAAAGCGCATTGAGATGGAGGGGTGAGAGCACACAGTGAGCAGGACAGCATGGAATGACATGAGGATGGGGAGATGGGTGAGGGGATGGACATTAGGGATGGAGGGTGGTGGGCTAATGCCTCATTTTAAATTCCGTTCTACGGTGTCCAGTGGCAAAAATAGCTGATCTACAAGCTCTGCTAATGTTAGTGCGGGACACCATTGTACAACTATATATGTATATATATATATATAAGTATAAATATGTCTTAAGAATGGATTTAACTCATTCACTGCCAGAATTATTGCTGGCCGCGTTTGCCCACTGCCAGAGATTTTTCATTGAAAAAAAAAAAGTACTCAGGAGCCGAGATACAGAATTTTTAAGTTTTAAGTTAACAAGGAAGTGGATGGGAGTCTAGATCTTCGAAAAATCATATCTCCTTGGTGACCTTTGGGTCAAATTTGAAAAAAATAAATAAATAAAAGTTTTTTTTTTAATTAAAATTACGTTTTTTACGTCAGTGGCAGTATTGGTTAATTACGTCAATTACGTCAGAGGCAGTGAATGAGTTAAGATGGTGTGTATGTTGTGTGGTAATAGAATGTTACAGTTTGTTATATCTGATAGAATGTTACAGTTTGTTATATCTGATAGAATGTTACAGTTTGTTGTATCCGATTTATCCACAGATGTAACAGAGTTACATTTTGTTCTATGACATGAATCATACCGGTTAATATCTCAAATGGGAATTTTGAAGTTGGATTAACTTTTTTAAATGCTTGTGTGGTTCAAAAATAAATTTTAAAGTGTGTTGATTTGTTGAGATTATCTCGTTCAACAAAACGTGTTAATATCATAAGCCTTTGTTTGTTATAGACATACATAGCTATATTATTGCAGCTACACAGTTATTACAGCAATGCTAGAGTGCTATTATGAGCTCTAAAAAGCTTGAAGTGAGGATGGCCTCTAGAAGCTGATTTTAGATTGAGTGAAGTCACTCAATGCATTTAATCTCAGCTGTGAAATAAAATTAGGTAAATGTACATTGGGAAATGGTACAAATACAGCTTGGAAGCAGTAGGTTGAGTCCAGGGGTGGACGTGGCTGACCATACCTGGCTGGACAACTTGGACATCTCTGTGGCCTTTACAATATCTGGACGGTTGATCAGAGCGCCACGACTTGCGTCCAGTTTAGCCTTGTCACGGTAGCCAACCTAATAGAGACGGAAAACAGACTTTGATGGGCCGTGTACAAAGGAGTGGTGGTGTATGTGATTTAATGACCAAGTCAGTCACTGTGCACCCAAACGTGTATTCTAAAAGAAAATCTTTGGAACCCCTCAATATTAATATTGTTATATTATAATATATTGTTATGTCATTCTCCTATCTGATGTGATCTCAGACTGCTAATGATTCTCCTATCTGATGTGATCTCAGACTGCTAATGTGTCTACAAGTATCGGTTGTATTTACTTCACTGGCGAGCTTGGAGGCCTGGGTGGCCTTCCTGATGTCAGGGCGGTCGGCTACTGATGTGTAACACAGGCTGGCCTTGGCGTCCTTCTTGTAGGCAAACTACAGGGTTGGGAAGAAGGAACAAGACAGAGGCATACAGATGAATGAACCACACGAGAGAGCCTTGGACTACACTATATACAGTAGAGTCACCACTTTCTGTGGCAATGTTCTAATGAATATCCTATGCCTCCATCCCAGTGTGGAATGCATTTTATACTACAGTACGTGAAATCAATGACAACAAAGAAGTTAGGATAATTCAGAGCCTGTTAAAATGTCTTACACTGCTCTGACTCTTGGCGACATCCATGGCGTGCTTAACATCTGGGGGGACAATCATCTGGTTGTATTTGGACTGGCCCTTCTCCTTCTCAAACTTCTGTTTGTACAGTTTCTGTTGCAGGGGTGGAAAGGAAAGTTAAAAACAAAAATACAATTGGAGGATTGACAGATGGCCGAGTAGTAGCTTAAACACTTAAGATTGTGTATACGTTGTCGTATGGCTTTTAGTGGAAATAGCCGATCTACAAGCTCACGACGCATTACATTGTGATGCAAATTTTGAGCTTGTAGGTCTGCTATTTTTGAAAACTAGAAGTTCGGGCCGTGTACACCTACGTCGCACCGCCGATTCGACCAATATGTCTGAGTCATAGTGTCAGAGTACCCGTCCCTTTTATGCCCATATATGGAGATCTGATCTGTGGCTCTGGACAACCAAATCTCCATATATGCCTATATATGGGTGTATGGGGTTTGTTTATGGTTATGTCTGAGTCAGAGAGATATGGCCGTGGTCTGCTGGCCGGCCGGTCCTCCCTTAAGGCAATTTTAATATAGGATTTCAAAAATGTTGTATATTCTTGGAAATGTTTTAAAGATTGCAATTGATCAGATTAAAATTGATCACAGTTGAACATGCTTTAAATAATCTAAGAACATTGTGACATCAGGTTGAAAGTGGTTAATTTTCAAAGGAAGGGTGTCAGGTGACCTTACCCCGCTGATAAGCTTGTTGACTTCTTTGCTGTGGATGGTGTCGCGGTTTTGGGCCATGGTGGTGAACAAGCCGGCCCCCATGTCCTTCTTACTGGCCTCCTTGTATTTACTCTGGGGTAGGAAAATAGACATTGAAACAGGGGCTTATAATATCATATTAACTTAAAGCAATGCTTTCTGTAGGATATAGTACCTACAATGCAGACTATACAATGTTATTCCTTGGGAAAGATTGAGAGTGTGAGAGAGAAAGAGAGTGAAAACAACATGATAAAGTCTATACTGAGAGATAGGATTCTCGTTTTCCATTGAGGATTTCTGCCAGCCTCGTCTTCTGTTATTATCCAATTGAGCCCTAGTATCACTATTCTGGGAACATTCACCCGAAAACAGCAGATCTACAAGCTCATAATGTGTTGTGAGCTTGCACATTGGCTATTTTTGGCAAAGAGATTTGGTTTAGAGGACTACAGAGCCAACTCAGTTCAAGTTGAATAAATATAGAGGGTTTAATCACTGTTTCTCAAAGTCGGGGCCGGGGACCACCAGGGGTCCAAATGTACCCTTTTGGGTCTGTAATTCTGAGTGTACAAATGGAGCCAATGGATCCATTTGGTTCCGTGTGTACACTTTCACAGTTAAATAAACACTGAGGATATTACAGTGTAGATTGGGCTCCTTAAAACAAATAATCGTAGGTCCGTGGCCTTATACATATCAAACTGGTGGCCCTTGAAATGAAAAAGGTTGAGAATCCCTGGTTGTACAAGTGGTTATAAGATTGTGTATGCGCAGAAACTGTACGGTTCTCACCTCAGAAATCAGGGAACGGACTGACTTGGCATGGAGGATCTGGGGAGTGTCCAAGACGGGGATGTAGTGACCCTTGCCCTCCTCATACTTCTGTCTGTACTTGCGCTGGAGGGTTAAGAAATACAAAATGCAGACTTGAGTATGTGCATTCTTATAGCGCGAATTATAGAGCTTACTGTATACAGTAATGGAGAGGGGAGTTACTTACATCACTATTCAAATCAGAATTCCTCATAGCCAGGAGTGTGTTCTTATCATCCGTTACTGACAGCACATAGCCCTTCATCGACTCCTTATCATACTTGTACTCAATCTGTGGACAAAGGAATATATATTAGAGTGACATAAGGGAGATTCCTGTTGTTGAAATAAAACATATATATTCACAGTAGTGGTCGACCGATATTTGTGCACTGGCATCTAGGGGCAGTCAGGGCACTTCTGCTTGTTGTTTGTGGGAGAAAACTACCAGTCAGGGCAGTTCTGCTTGTTGTTTTCAGTTATGTGTGTTAGCTACTGTTTCACATTATTAATGCTGTATTTTATTAGATTAAAAAGAAAAGAAAAAATCACACCCAGTGTGAAGTGAGCGGTGCTATTTACATTATTATTAATTTCATCATGCGTCTCGCTAGCCAATCACAGCGCGTCTGCGAAGTTTGAAGTTAATTTCATCATGTGTCTCGCTAGCCAATCACAGCACGTCCTGCAGAGCTTAGCCTATGGGCGTGTTTTCCACAGCATGGCGGTCACAGCGAAAGACAAATTTTCGTGACGGAAAGAAAAACTTTCACCACGGATGGGTCCTAAACCCACTTATAGGAGCGGTTACACCGCTCAAAAAAGATAATTGTCTTTTTACGGCTATTCGCATTCCCTATTCTCAAAATATCGGCATCGGCCACTGAAAAACAATATCGGTTGATCGGTCGATCACTAATACACAGCATATGGTACAAGTACTATTAACTCACATCGCTCTGCTGTAGAGTGTTCTTGGCAGCATTGACAAAGTCAGGTCTGTCTGGGGTCCAGATCCACTTGTTCTTGGTGGCGTGATACTTCTTCCTATAATCAAGCTGAGAATCGACAGAATAAAAATGGTCATGGAAAGCAGGTAATTACAATGAGCAAAGCAATAGCTCCTTCTTAGTCAATCCGTCATTCTGTACAACCTGTTTATAGGTTAATTCATTCCATTTTTGATTAATGCATAGGTTTTATTCACTGGTGGAAAGTAACCGATTATACTTACTCATTTACTTGAGTACTCCCATTTTTTGATACTTTATATTTATACTCCACAACATCTCAGAGGCAAATATTGTACTTAATTCAAATACAATTATTTGACTGCATTAATTACTAGTTACTTTCCAGATTTAGAGATTATAATTACAAAACAGACAGTTAAGCACTATTTTATACTTCTGCTATTTGAAATGAGATGATTTACAAGCTCACAGAGTATTTTTGTATTGTGGTATTGCTACGATTTAAAAACAATCGGTGTACTTTTTCTACCACTGGTTTTATTGGGCACACTCACGTTGCTGATGTTCTTGTAAGCCTCCTTGGCAGCACGGATCTCATGAGCATCTGGCAACATGTTGATCTGAGCTTTGCTCTTCTCGTACACCTCTTTGTACTTCAGCTAAAAGAAACATGACAAAATATTCAGTCGATTATAAAAAAAACAAAATAAACAACAGACAGCAGTTCTTTTTTTATTTATAGTAGCCAATAATGTTTTACCCCCTTCTTCTACCCAATTTAATCATTATGCCAATTAATTCCTCCCCACATACATTCCTGTGTTGTCGCTGTTGTTGGCCTTCGGCCTACTCCTCCCGCCCAACACTCCCCTCTGACAGGTGCCGCACGAGCCCGTAGGAGTACGTGCAATGACCAATATCACCCTCCCCACCCAGCGTCCCTCCCTCGAACACGGGTCAATTGTGTTCGCATAGACGCCCGACAAAGCCGGATGCACCACGGTGGATTCAAACCCACAACTACGCAGGGACTTTACCGCTGCGCCACCCGAGCACTTAACCCATTAAGACCAGGAACGCATTCTTTAGCTACTAAAAAATAGAAGATATACAAGCTCATAGCGCGGCACAGAGTGCCACACTACGAGCTTGTAGATCCGCTATTTCTGAAAAATCGTGAAAATGTGTGCAAATCTTTAAATATGTTCTTTAAAGCGAACATTCGCTAAATATTTTGTTCCAGGGACCCCCAGAAGCAAAGATTTATGAGCTTGTATATCTGCTATTTTTGAATAGACAAAGAAATCTAGAATGACAGAGATGCGTCCCTGGATTGAATGGGTTAACAGACAGCAGTTCTGATGTTAACTTACTATATGACCTGTCCTTGGCCTCACAATGTCTATGGAAGGATAAATTACATTAAAGGGTACATACAGTGCTAGTGATCTCCTTGACTTTCTTCATGTGCTGCTGGTAGGGAGTGTCATAAGGCAGGCTGTATCCCTTGGCCTTGGTCTTGTTGTAGTCCATCCTGTAGATGATCTGCAAGACAATTACGATAACAGTCACATGGCAGGATCGAATGGAATGAAAGTAGAAAATGTCAGAAAGAAAGCTTCAGATGCAACTCTTCAATTGGTCATTTTGCGTTCAAAAGAGAAGCACACTCACATCACTGATCTTCTTGGTGCGTCTGTGGGACTCATATTCAGGTGTGTCCAAGATGGAGGTGAACTTATCCTTGGCCTTCTCATACTGCTCCCTGTACTTCAACTGAGGGAAGAGGGTGACGCGAGAGGACGCAAAAGTTAGAATCACTCATACGTGTTTAAATATGCTGTAAATATACTTGTCTAATTCTATGTACTTATTTAAAAGTTGTTTACATTCAATGAATATGTAATACCGGTACCATTAAAGCAGCACTATGTAACTTTCCTCTTCTACCCCAGATTCGAACCCAGTTTCCTGCGCAAGTGCTGACATTTTTACTATTGAGCTAATAGAGCCGGCCTGCTTGCTCGGGGTATAAATTTAATCTTGACCATCAGGTAAAAAATTGTGTCAGATCCTGTGTCTAGGTGAGACATGACCTTTGACACAATCTAAATGTCTCAATAGGGGAGCAGGGAGACAAAATACAACCACCCCAATTGTATAAGTTATACATTGTATTAACATACTCTACCATACAGATTGGACAAAATCTTAATGTATTCATTAAAAAAAGTTACATAGTGAGGCTTTAACTAACTACCCAGTAAAATCCTTGACCCTTACAGGCCCAGTTTTACACTTTCAGAGTTAACATGAACACTGTTTAATCTCTAATATTTTCTTACAGTATGTGAAAATATAGCATTTAAGTTTGTTATGAAGATAAATTAAATGTGTTCTCTAAATGAGGTTAAATGTTGCCATGCATACGTTTACAAAACATGCCTTAAAAACATGCATCACAAACAATGAGTAAGTTACTTTGAGTGTGAGAATGAAGACAGAGATTCATGTTACCAATATTCAGGAATCAGTTATGAAACGTGGATTATCCACACAGCTTGCGATGACTAATGGTCCATCTAATCCTTACTGTGCGATACACAGAATGTCCTGTCTTTGAGTCTGTGAGCCTGATACATAGTTTCAGTAAACATGAGATTCACTTATGAGAAAATCCATTTAAATCATGTAACCTGTCTGTGTGTGATACTATCCATAATGGCATGTATTGCCAAACTCATTCAAGCTAACAGTAGCAGACTATTTGACTAGCTGAAAGCTGAAATAAGATAAGACAATGTATTAGCTTATAACAGAATGGTGTTTCTGTTATTTATTACAAAAAAACAAACATTTAACAGAGCTTGTTTGTGTTTCCAGTGGTATAGCAAATATCACATCTGTTAATATTAAACTATGTCTCCAGTGTGTTGCAGACAGGTGTGTTTTGATTACAACGGCAGACTAGATCATTCTGTATGACTGCAGAGTTACCCCATTGCAGGACTGTACTTACAGTAGGATGGTATATTAAACAAGAATGCTAGGGATGAATGACAGCTTAAGATGTGGGGGATGGGTGGTGGTGGCTAAATCCAAATAAAAGCATGATGAAAGTACAGGTGGTGGTGTGAAGTTTAAATGTGAATGTTCACAGCTTAAGTTGGGATGAATGAACTCTTAGATCTTTGTGAATCAGCACCAGGAACGGTGCCATTAGTGGCCTTAATGATTCTCTGTACTAGTTTACCTTACTGCCCATGACGGTCTGGTAAAGGGCTGTGAGGATGTCAGGTCGAAACAGCTCATTGCAGCCACTCTTTAGCAGGTCCTTGGCTTTGGCTTTATACATTTTCTGTCCATAAGGACACACACACACACAACCACACACACAGCATGCCAATGTTGAGTACAAACACACAAACAAAAAGTTGAACACTGGAAGACTGGAGATGGTTCTCCTGAGGTCCAAGTGAGAAGCCGGCATCCTAATCTTTGCCCTCAGTGCAAAACAAGTGAACAACAATGATCAACAGCCAAATTGAAAAATAGCAGAGTTGCCGTAGCGGCTTGTTTCTACGAAAAAAATGTTTACAGGGTGAAATAATTATCATAATGTCTCTGAAGGCAAAGATTAAGGATAGTCCCTCTCACTCAAGACAGCTTCCCACCAAGAGCTCTTTGTTATTTGGGACGCCTGTGTGGAAGGAGAAAGAGAAAGTCTCTCTCAGAGAGTGAAAGAGACTTTGTGTTGAATTATGTCAAAGTGACGTCATAGCCATGCTACGATGACTTCCAGCAGCCAGCTGAGGACCCCATGCACCAGGCTCAGAGGCAAGCCTGATCTCATTGGCCCGAGGGAGGCAGAAGGTGGGTTTCTCGTACAGTCCATTCCAGGGTTTTTTACCTGGCTCATCTTCTTGTTTTCCTTGGCCAGTATGTATCTAGGATCATCTGTAGTAATGGTGAACTTAGACCTGCTCTTCTCATAGTCAGCTCTATAGGCCCTCTGCTCAGAATGTCAAAAGGCAGTTAAAGACACACATCCAGAACTATGACAACTATGTATTGAGACTTTTGCTGGAGAGAAGGTAAGGTTAAAAAGCATAATGTGATACAAAGAGAAAAGAAAAACAACAGTCCCACAATTGCGTTGATCATAATCAGTAGAAGAGGTCAAACACACATTATAAATGATCATTTAAATGCTACTATGAATTTATCTTTTACCTCCAAAGCTGATAATCCAATTGAGATGCATGATGAGAAAAAAAAGGCTTAAAAGGTTGCTTGTTTACACAGTTAAAAGGTACATCAATAACCACGTTATTTCCTGTGATTTGTATTCAGAAAATGAGGTTACTTACGTCATTGATGAGAACGGAGGCAGCTTTGGCAGCTTGGAAGAATGGAGTGTCACTGGTGTAGTGGAAGTTGGCTCTGTTCTTCTCAAAGGAGGCTTTGTACAGTCTCTGTTAGCAAGAAAATAAACATTTTCTATGAGATTGCAGGAAAAAAACGTTATTTGAGACTTTCTGATATGATACAATGTCATGGATGGATTCCATTGTTCATTAAACGTTTTAAAACTTAATCCAAAGTTGTTATCACAACATAGGAACTTATCACAGAATGATACCATCTAATAGCACTTTACAGTACAACATAAGCACTTCAGAGATCCTTCACCTCGCTGAACAGTTTTTTGTTCCTCTCAGCCTGCACCATCTCAGGTGTGTCCCACACGTAACAGCCGATTCCCCTCAGCCATTCCAGATCCTCCTTGTACTTGACCTAAGAACAAAGAAATTTGGTTATTTACTGGTTATTCTGTTGTCCTTCCTTTGTGTAAGTAACAACTGTGATACACAATGCCAAATATACATGTCCAGTGTTGCGCCTGTGTCTATAATTCTGAAAGTAAAACAACATTTTAGAAGCAAATCTAAAGTCAGTTTCAATACATTTTATATTAGCATTTTAATATTCAGACGGCTGTACTCACGCTGCTGATGTTATCACTGGCAATCTTGCTGTAGAAGAACTCAGGACGGTCAGGGATGGACTTCCATGTGCCCAGGGTGCTGATGTACTTCTCCCTGTATTTGACCTGAGAGAGAGAGAGAGAGAGAGAGAGATAGATAGAGATTTAATCACCTCTCCATGGCTCATGTCCGTATTATTAAAAAATCTTCAATGTAGAGAGGCAGAAGAAGACACTGCAAATAATCTGGTTGTTTCAAATCCTGACCTCACTGATGTCATCTCTGACTCTTTTGGCACAGAGAATATCCAGGGCGTCCTTTTCCGAGTGATAGTGTCCCTTTGCCAGCTCAAACGTCTCTTTGTATCGCAGCTAGAGATACGGACAAAAACAACAAAGGTCAGATATCAAGCAAATAACAGAAGCTAATTTTGTTTTCATTATCCATCACCACAACAACTATCATAACATTATTATTATTACAGAGGAGAAAGGTAAGTTGAACAGGGTCAACAGAGTTAATAAAAACAAAACCATTATCCCATTTGATAACTGGTTCATAATTCGTATTGCTCCTTCTGGATGTTAACCAAAGCGCATACTCACATCACTGGACTGGAGGTAGGCCTTCTTGGCACGGATAAGGAGAGGTGTGTCCGCGATGGGTGTGTACCTGTGCTTCATCTTCTCATACTGTTCCCTGTATTTGACCTGGAGGAGGGGATGAGTTGATGCAAAATATTAGAAAGGGAATTCCTTGACAGCGCTATTCAGTTATTTCAAAACTAGCAGAAACTAAAGTCACCTGAAAAAGTGTTTCCTATCAACATGCTAAAGCAGTAGTTTGAAAACACAGCAGTGTTCTGAGTGTTGAAATCAGACAGTGAATTCTGTTCATCAGCATAGTTAAGATGGGTGAAAACCTGATGGGTGATATAATAAAGAGGAACCAGGAGGCAGACTTACATCACTTTGGACAACCTTCATACGCCTGGCATGGACGTTTTGTGGGGTGTGCTGGTCTGGGGTATAGTGGGCCCTCTCTTTTGTGGCAAGGCTTGTGTACAGGAACTGCAGAGAGAACAGAAAGAACAGAATATGTCGTATAGTATAACGCGGCTAGCATTGTGGCAATATTTATGAATAACATGGTGATGGCTACTCTGAATTTACCTTGTTGGACAGCTGCTGGGCCCATTTGACTCTCTCGATGTCCATGGCATTGAGAGGGATGTGTACTTTAGTCATCTCTTGCTTGGCGTTGAATTTGTAGACCAGCTGAAGAGAGACGCAAACAAGTGACAGACATCAGTGCCGAAGCATCAGTTGTGGTGTTTTAATTTACTGTAGAAACAGAGCTCATGCAGTAGTTTCTTTTTTTTCCTGATAAACGTAAGGATGCACAATTGCAGATTAGAGAAGTGTCTGATGCCATTAGACAACTTCCTAAAACATTACTGTGATTTCATCTAAACAGTGCCTTGTTTAGATGATCTGATGGAGTAGCCAAATGACTGTAAATAACGAGATAAGCCCAGATGACTCACGTTGCTCATGTGGGTCTTGAGCTCCGTCACACGCTGGTATTCTGGTGTGTCCAGGACCACGGTGAACTTAGCATGGTTCTTCTTTGCCTCAACTGGATAGTTGGCCTGCAAAAGGAAAAAATAAAAAGATTGTAATGTAAATGATGATCACAAGACTATTCTGTTGAGAGACAGCAGACATGCTTGCAAGGAATATTTAAGGGGCAAAAACACCCACCCTGAACTTGCTGATGTTCTTGAGGGTGACCATCTCAGGGGTGTCGTACAGGAAGCAGCCCATACCTCTCAGCCACTGCAGGTCCTCTTTGTAACGAATCTGATGACATAAAATGTATTAGATTTTTTTTCATAGCATGGACAATCGGATTTCTTGAAACAATATACATGTAGATGTTTAAAACGATGTCGCTTTCTGGCGTACATCACTGGTGAGCTCGTTGACACGGGAGCAGTGCATCAGCTCAGGCGTCCAGGCCATGGAGATCAGCTGCCCTTTGGTGCTGTTGTACTTCTCTTTGTACCAAATCTGTGGGGAGAGGAGAGGAAAGGGTGTTCACGTCGTTATCCAAAGTTAAGCATGTCAGGAACCAAAAAAGGAAACAGATGGATACTGCACATACGGGGCTCATGTGATCCTGGTTCATCTTCACTTGCTTGATCTCGGGGGTGTCTAATTCTGAGTGGATCTTGTCCTTCTCCTTGTGATATTTCGCACGGTACAGGCGCTGGAGAGAGGCAGGGGAGAGTGGGTATGAGATCACTTCATCGTGTTTTTAGGGTCAAACCAAAAAAGTGTATAGTTTACAGCAATTGGAAAAGCATTGTATGTAATCTTACATCGTTCATGATTTTGTTGGCGTTCCTGGCGCACACAAAGTTCACGCCCTCTGGGTGAAGCTGGTAGCCCTTTGCCTTCATCATCTCATATGCCTCCCTGTACTTTACCTAAACAGTAGAAATGAAAAAATAAACATGGTCTGTGACGTTGTAGCATTAAACAGGAAATAAGTGAAGCACTTTTGGTTATTAATTACATTTTGTCCCCGGTTTCTATGGCATTCATTCCATGAATATGTGCAGTAATTGTAATTTGGTGCAGGATTAAAACAGCTTTTATTTATGTCAAGGGAACTGGATAGCGGACTACTGAAGGTAAGAAGATATTGAAGGACTTACATTGCTGGTGACAATGCTGTTGGCTTTAACCTGCAATGTGGTTGGGGTGTCATTGGGCAGGGTGTATCCAGTGGCCATGGACATGTTGTTAGCCTCCTTGTACAAGTTCTGAAAACAGGATAGAGCATAGACCCATTACAGCACAATAAATAATCGATGGATAAACTGGCTAGAAGAAGAAAATGCCCTTAACAAGGAACGGCTAGTCTTGTGCGGGCTAGCCTTGTGCTAGAGTTTATATATGCTAATTTTATATACGCTTATTCATTGTATGATTAAAGTTAAACATTCTCAACGTTCTCAAATATAAATGTATATATTATAATCAAATTTATTAGAAAATATTGCCGTTTTTGACCAAAAAATTATACTGATCAAAACATTGGTAATCGGCGGACTTGTCGGGCTCTAATATTGAGAAGTAATGTCTTACATCACTCTGGATGTGGTTGGCCAGGCGCGCCCTCTCAGTTTCCATGGTGACAGCAGGTGCGCTGCTGGTGCCCTTGACATTGACGTTGTAATCGTACCTGTAATGCAGCTGGAAGGGACAAAACAACAGTTTTTTATCTTTGCAGTCTAATGAACAGACGAGCAAATAGACTATGGGTTCAAGAATGTGGCACTCACATCGCTCAAGTTCACAGCGCCCAGCTTGGCGGTCTCATACACCGGGGTGTCCGTCACAACGGTATACTCCTTGAAGCTCTCTATGCCCTTGGCTCTGTACTTGGCCTGGAATACAGTAATGAAACAAATGTGATTAATCTGACCACACCAGACAAGTTTCTAACATTACTACTTTGAGAACCACCGGAGGTGATGGGGAGTGATGAAAAGGAGAGGACAGAAGACAGAAAAAGACGGTGATGATTTGCCTGACCTCGCTCTTCAGGATTTCAGCATGCTTGACACGGAGGATCTCTGGTGTATCATAGGCGTAGCAGCCGACACCCTTAATCCAATTCAGGTCATCCTTGTAGAAGATCTATAGGGAAGGCACACATAATGAACTGTTATGAAGACAGTTTATAGAAAATGTGTAAACACACACATCTGTAATCTTGTTATTGTAGCTTCAATCAAATCTGACCACACTTAATCTGACCATTCAAACTGTGGTCAAGGCAAGGTTTCATGGTGCATTGGGGCGTGGTCAGGTTGACTGCATGTTTTACAGTTAAGCTATTAACTCATTGAGTGCCATTAACACATTGGGTGCCAGAGGTTTATTAAAATATTATACGTTGAGTGCCAGCATTTCTTCCATCCACTTGCGTTATACATTTCGTGCTGTGAGAAGCCCCGACGAGGAAGTGCATGTAAACAAAGCGTGCGTGCGAGACGGCGGAGGGTCCCGACTAACGCCTGGAACAATAATATTTCCAACGCGACCCTCCATTGCAGCGTGATCGCCGATCGAAAACGGCTCGTTTCCACCACATTAAAAAGAAATGGAGATATTAAGCTTTTAATCAAGGAGATAACATTGAAAACGCCGACCGGAAGGATTTTTTACATGGAGCCAGATCCAGCCTCTTCTTCTCAGAAACTCCTTGGGTGATGTCAAAGTTTCGTTTTAGCGCCCCACGTGGCCCACATGTATAAAAATAGAATTGGGTCAAAAACGGTCCGGACCGTTTTCGGCACTTCTCGTTTGGACCCTCAAAAACGGTCCGGACCGTTTTTGGCATTCAATGTGTTAACTTATAACTGAAAAAGGCTGTAGGCCTATCTCGCTTCCTAAGCACTTTTTTTTTACTTTGAAAAAATATATATATATCGTACTGGCCAGAAATAGCCAGAAATAATTCTGGCTCTCAGTGCGTTAAGACAGTTAATACCAAATCATTTTCAATTGAAATGAGATAGAAATGAAAAATATATATATATGTATTGAATGAAATAGAAGACGGATTTCACCAGTGAAATGGGAGAAAATACAAGCATGTTTAACTCAAACTAGGGATTTAATGCATCAAGAGATTTAAAGACTTAAGCTAAACGTAGGCAACATAGTTAGCGCTAGATGTTATGGCTTAAACACTAAATGCAGACATAGCTAACATAGGTAAGATAGCGCTAAAGGTAAGCACTATATATACATTCATAAATACAGTATGATATACAGTATATATAATATATATCGAAATATATTTATATTTAAAACATTTTAAGGCTTTTTCAGGTCACCCAAGGGCACAGGGTTTTGTAAGGGTAAACACTCACATCACTGAGCTGCTCGTTGACTTTGCGAGCTTGGACGTACACCTGCATGTCGGGCAGGCAGATCCACTGGTGCAGGTGCTTGCGGTAGCCAATCTCGCTAACAGCGTTCTGGGTGGTACGGGCAAGCAGGATCTCCTGCATGTCTGCTGGGATGTGATTCTTGGCCTTGGTATTCTCATAGTCTTTCTTGTACAGGCGCTATGAGAGCAGCAACAATAAACACCAACGGGTTTAATTTCTCACGTTATACAGATGTAATCAATACATTCGAAAATAATACAACAAAAAAAAGTATGATTCAACTAATAATAAATATCCATGAGAGAAGTGGAAATCGATCAAAGCATACATCTATGCAGAGCTTTCCAGCTTTGACACAGCGGGCAGTATTAGGATCGTCCTCCAGGCACTTGGGCAGACTGTAGAGGGACTTGAATTTCTCATAATCTGCCTTGTACTTCACCTAGGGAGGAAAGGAAAAGAACATAACAGTCTCATCTGCAAAGGGCTTTGACTGAACATAAAAGGTTCTGTCCGTCAATAATGAAAATTTAAACCACATACGGTGGAGGGCTGGAAGCCACAAAGAAGGGGCACTCCATATTGTCGGAACTCTTTAAACAAGGCAAAGTTAAACTTACACCGCTGAGCACGATCTTCTGATGTTTGGCGTGCTCCATGCTGTGGGAGTCGTGTGGGAGTGAGTAGCCAGTAGCCTTGATTTTGTCCCAAGCAGCTGTGTAGTTTTTCTGTAGACAGAAGAAATGGCATTATCATTGTTGAAAATGCACCAGTTCTAGAACTGATGTCTCAGTTAAAGTGAATAGCATGCTTACATTGCTGAAGTAATATTTGAAGTCGTGGCATCTGGCGTAGTCATGGGTATCCAGAATGGTGGTATACAGGTGCTTCTCCTTATGGTAAGCCTCCCTGTAGTTCAGCTGTGGGAATATTTTAAAATCCATGTTATGATTACGTTACTTGGGTAAACTCCTCCAAGGACATTATTTATTTTAAACAAAGGGAATGATCACTCACCTCACTGGCCCAGGTGCTGCCCAGAATAGCAGTCACATAGACTGGGGTGTCTGTCACGATGGAGTAGTTGCCGAATTCCTTCTTAGCAGCCTCTGTGTATTTCAGCTGTAAATGACAGGAGGACAAGGATAAATGAACACACCAGGTCCTGTTCATGGACTCATTCAAATGTTCAGTCCATATATAATACTTCACACCCAATCTACACATAAAGAATACATCATGATTGATGATACAGTAAATCAAGCATGTTTGCAAGTATGATCTTCAACTCACATTACTCTGCAGCTCATAGGACTTCTTGGCACGGATGATCTCAGGTGTGTCCCATGCGTAGCAGCCCGTACCCTTCATCCAGTTCAGATCCTCCTTGTAGAACGCCTATAGTATGGCATATCATAATTATAGAATCATCAACAATGGGAAAAACTATTGATTTTAATGTATTTGATTTTTATTTGATTAATTGATCTTATTTTTTTGTTAACTTTGTCTTTGTTTGATTATGTTTATTTGAATTATTATATTGTGATTATTGTGGTAGTATTGTCATAGTTATCATTTATTTTATCCTTTTCGTAGTGGTTGGTGTGGGGGTGCAGGGTTTGGGGCTGTCTCTCTTGGAAGAGCCATTGTATTTAATCTGCAATTAATGCTTGTCCCTTTTTTGTCTCCTATAAAAATCTAAATGAAAAGTTATAACAATGGGAAAAACAATCACATTTTCTCCTTATCATAAATTTCCATATGATCTAATGTTTTATTTTGATACCACAGTCTTTGAAGGTGAAAATGCCTGAGATTCTGAGATCCTCTATTTTGGCTGTTACAGTGCCTGACAGAACAATCACATTACAATTGCAGCGCCGCAGGAAAAAAACCTACATCGCTGAGAATCTCATTGTTCCTGCGGGCGCGGATGAGGTCCTCCTGTTCGGGGTGGCTGGTCCACTGGTGCAGACGGGTGCGGTAGAGGACGTCACTCAGCATGTCCTGGCATCTCTTAGCCACCTGGTTGGCGATAATGTCTGCTGGGATGTGGCTTTTGGTCTTGTTAAGATTGTAATCCTTCTGGTAGAGCCTCTGAAAAAAAATAATAATAATAATTATCATCTGAACAAAAAAAAACAATTTTGATGAATAATGCAGTCAAAAGCACTGTTTCCCAAACAATGGGTCGGGACCCATGTTTGGGTCGCCAATTTTTATGGGTCGCAAGTAAATACATATTTGTTTCCGTTTCCTACATTTAAAAAGAGTTTAAACAAAAACAAATAATCAATTAAAAACAATTCCAACTTTTTTTCAAAAGTATTTCAATAATAATAATTTCCATAAATACAATTTTAAAAGAAAACATTTACGGAGTAGTGAAAATAGCAGATCTACAAGCTCAACCTTAAACTAAAACAAGGAGAGATGAGCCTGTCGACATTGTAACTGTTCATTCAGTACCAGGACTTGTCATGACAATGTTTTTTTTTTGCTCCATGTTCAACTATAAACTACACTGTCCCAACACAAAAGACTGCCATAAGTAAATTATTTCAGGGTTTGACCATTACGTAATGCTTTTGCACAAAGTAGGTTTAAACGATTTTCTTATTTTTCATTTTTGTTGGCCTTAAATATCGCTGCTGTTCCTCTATCTATGCAGAGCTAGTTTTGTTTTTGATGGTTGTTTACAGTACATGATTGGAAAGCCTTTTCATGGCCATGTTGAGATCATACAGTTTAAAATATATAGAACGTGAACTGAATTGTCATCCTGTCAACGTTTTTTAAGTGATAAGATAAACGATCTTATAGATCTGCTATTTTCACCTGTTTGGGTCCTGGGCAAACGTCTAATTTCTCTTTTGACTCTGGAGGTAAAAACTTTGGGAACCACTTGTCTAAAGGGTTACTAATAAATTACCTGGGAGAATCTTTTATTATAGAAATGCTGTCATAATAGGGGCAGATCATTCTCCAATATGATAATTATTTTAATGTGACCAACTTTTAATTAATTAAATGATGAATTAACCATTTAAACCCCAGCATCCATATTCAGGGAAAACCCGTCGCAGAATATAGCAGATCTACAACCTCTGAGAGCTTGTAGATTGGCTATTTTCAGCGGAGATATTTAATGTAGAGCGAAAACAGAAAAGACACTAGTATAAAACTCTGAGGGACTCTGGTCAATTTAAAGGTAGGGTAAGGTATTTTCTTTGGCTAAAATAAGTGTTAAATAGCTCTATATTCTGATAGTACTCATTGCTATATAGTGTTTATGTCTCTCAAGCTCTTTAATAAACAGAAAATGTATTTTCAGGTCAACAAACACTCTATAGCAATGACTACTATCAGAATATATTGCTTTAACCTTTCAACAATTTGTTTTGTTTTAACCCAAAAATATCACTTACCCTACCTTCAATGCTGTCACCCAGGTGTCACCATTGAGACTCAATATTGATGTTTTTTAATCATATCACCCAGTTTTATGTAATGGCCTAATTACTGAGTTGCATAATAACACAATACAGCCAACGCCAACTGATATACAGTACAAGAGCTACATCAGAAATGCAAAACATTGTGTAAAAAATACAAGTGACTAACTGCTAACGGAAAACTAATTATTATAATTTATTATTCATATTTTATTTTGTAATTATCTTTTTAACCAGAATATCTCACCAATCCCTTGCCCTTCTCTTGTTCTCCACAGCGCACCACCTCAGGGAAGTCAACCAGGGTAGTAGCCAGGTAGTGACCCTTGTGCTTCTCATGGAGATCGTGGTACTTGGCCTATTAGCATTCCATTTCAAAGGGGAAACAACAGTCAATACAAGGGGTCAATATTATTAATATAAAAAATCAGTGTACATGTTTTTTGTTACACCAACATCGTCTATCATGAAGAACCTTGGGAGATGATCAGTAATAAAATGCTAGGTTACAAAGAAATAAGACACAATTGGATATCATCGCACAAGTAGGATGGAGACTCACATCGCTGATGATCTCTCGGCTCTTCTTGTGAGTGAGCAGGGGGATGTATTGGTGGTCCAGCTTGTAGCCAGTAGCTTTGCTCTCATCCCACTGGCTTTTGTAAAGTTTCTGAAATCCCATAAAGGGTCATCAGAGTCAGTAATCAGTAAGTGTCACATCTGTAAATGTGGCTAGTGAATGAATGAATGATATGGTTTATATACAGTACCTCACTGCAGTTCACGTTCTGCTCCCGGCTATGGGCCAGCTGAGGAGTGTCCTCCGAGCCGATGTAATGACCCTTCTCTGCATTGAAGGTCTCGTGGTACTTAAGCTAATATACGAAAAACGAATTAAATTACCTGTCAGAATTCACAGGAAAAACCACAACAATACCCTCAAAAGTTAAATTCTGTGTTATCTTGTTTCTTTTTTTTCTTGGTTTACATACGTCGCTGAGATTGGCAGCATTGATCCTAGCCAGAACGAGCTCTGGTCGGTCCACAATGAGAGTGAATTTGCCAAAGCATTCCTTGGCATGCTTCTTGTAGTGCCTCTGCAAGCGACATCACAACAACAACATGAGACACAAATAATTCATAAAAAAGCATATTAAACGTTTCTCCACGACTCATACAAACACACAGAGAATGACGATAATAATGAATATGTTATGGTGGTGAACGTACTTCATTGAGAATCAACTGGGCCTTCCTGACTTTGACATGATCAACACCCTCTGCTGGTATCCAGCCACAGCCACGGATCCATTCAAGGTCAGCCTTGTAGAGAATCTGTGGACAGAAGCAAGGTTACATATTGAGCAGTAAGAAGGAAAATGTATTTATTTATACACGGTAATGATATATGCTTAGTTTTAGCTTAATGTTTTTAGCCTTTTAACTTTTTCGCTCCTAAGAAAGTTGTTTATTTTGATTTGTTTTGTAAAGCGACTTTGGGAACTATATAAAAAAGCTCTATATAAGTCTGATATTATGTATTATTATTATATGTGTGCTGAAGACAAGTTACCGCTTCAGTGCATTTTTATTATGCAGTGCTTACGTCACTCTGAAGTTCGTATGCTTTGCGGGCCTGCGTGACATCGTTCTGATCAGGCATACACGTCCACTGGTGCAGACGTCCTGTCCTGTAGAGGTCATCGTTGACCTGTCTCTGGCACTTCTTGGCCAGTTCGAACTGGAGCATGTCCACTGGCAGGTTGTACTTGGTCTTGGATTTGTTAAAGTCCTTCTTGTACAGGGCATCACTGCCGATCCTGGCTGAGTTAATGGCCAGCATGATAAGAGGGTCGTCCTCAACGCAGCGGGCGCCAATATGGTGACCGCACTGCTTCACGAAGCCCTCCCTGTAGAGGCGCTGTGTGGGAAACGAAGAGGATATTTTTTATTATTCATTCTAAACCATGTATCTTCAACAGGAGGTCCGGGAACGATGTTTGTTTGATAGGAACTTTTTTGTTTTTTTACAAGAACCACTTGAACCCTAGCATTCCAATTCTGTGGGGAGCATTCACCAAAAATAGCAGATACAAGCTCACGACGCATTGTGAGCTTGTAGTTCGGCTATTTTTGGTGAAGAGATTTGGTGTAGAGGGAAAAAACTGTTGTTGTAAAAGAAGCAAACACTACATGGCCTGCGCACTCACCTGGTTCTGTACTTTAGTATTGTGAATGGATTGCTTTATTCCCACCGCATCTCCAGGCATGAAGAAGCCAGTTTGCTTGGCCTTGTTCCAATCCTTGGTGTACAGATGCTGAGAGGAAAGTCAATTGTTATAGTACAACTTATTTATTTTTTAAATACATTAATTTATTTTGGGTAATATCCTGTATTTCCATTTCAATATGTCTCACCGGATGGAGATTTTTAGCACACTCTCTAGCTGTGGCCAGGACTGGGGTGTCTGTCAGCGTGTATTTAGTCTTGTCTTTCTGCCAGGCCTCACGATACTTCCACTGTGGAGTGTAGAGTCAAAAGACAATTACCAATCACAAGATTCTCTTCGGCATGTATTACAATAATTATAATAATGTCATACAATAATGATAACATAAGCAGATAAGAGAACACAAGAGGTGCCAAACAGAAGAGCTCATTCCTCACATCATTAAGGACTTCAGCAGCATTCTTTGCGCAAACAAAGTCCACTCTGTCTGTGGAGGCGGTGTACTTCTGTGTATCCAACTTCACACGGTAGCCTCTCTGTTAACACAGCATCAACAATGGTTTAAACATCTCACCACATTAACATACACACTTTTCTTTCCCATGGTATGACAAATAAAATCTAATTCTAGCTCATATTTGTTTAACCATACAAAACATCTGTCGAAGAAATATAATAATATGCAGAATCTCACAGGTAATGAGAGTCACTTAAGTCTGTGGGATAATGATGATGATGATGATGATGATGATGATGATGGGAGTTAAGAGACAGACTTACTTCAGCAAGGATCTTCTGAGCGTGTTTCACTTTCTGAACATCCACACACTGATGTGGTATCCAACCACATCCACGAATCCACTCCATGTCAGCTTTGTACACATTCTGCGGAAGTAGACACCAGAGTTATGTTGCATATCATGATGTGTTTGTATCATATCATCTTTTAGATACCGGGCCCTATTTTTGCCGGTGCCTTACCTGTTAGCCTAGCCGCTACCTGTGAATTACACACAAGGGAGCTGGCACTGTCCCTAAATGTTATCTTACGCCCGCTATACCTGCTATTCGTTATGCCGACTCCGTTATTTGCGCCTGGAGGTGTGCCTGTGTGCGTGTTGTCGCGACGGATTACAATAATATAACACTCTCTATAATCAGTACATGTAGGTGATACTTATGTCTATCAAATATGGTTTCATTGAAAGGCAATCAAAGGCTAGAGCCTATGAAGCAAATGTCGGGTGTATGGAGTCCAACGTTATCGGCGCCCCAGTGCGGCTGCAGAGTTCACTTCGGAATTAAGTGATTGTGAATGTGATTGTCATTACAATTTTACTGTAATCCACAAAACTGTGACTGTTAATTCATTGTGTCAATAAATTGTGTATTTATCAGCAGTTGCCAGTCTGCCAGAGTTTTTTCAGAACAGTCTGTAGCCTCTGCCAGGGTTTTGACCGATTTTGGTACCTTTTCGCATAGCCACAAAATATTTTTCTCCAGTATGATTGATCCCCAGAAAATTTCTAATCACAGATGAGATTCAGGTGTGGTTTCACAAATGTCAACGAGGTCAATTTGACCTTGTTGTCATGTGTTGTTTGATGTTTGAAAATAGCTCAAAACCAGTGGTTTCAAACCAAAAAACATTGTGAATTGTTTGTCCGTTTCAATTTTAACATTGAAGTGGATGGAGCAGCAAATCTTTGGAAATTGTTATCTCCTTATTCGTTTGGAATATCGAAAAGGTGTCAATACTAAATAATTAGAGAATCTTTTTAGAATTTTTTTTTTTTTGAAAAAAGTTTTTTTTTTTTTTTTTTTTTTTCAGGACGTTTTTAAACGTCTTTGGCAGGCAACAGCTAATTTCTCAAAGACGTTTATAAACGTCTTTGGCAGTTATTAAGCTTATCAAAGACTAATACAATGTTGTTTGATCTGCGTTTGCTATAACCACACCAGACCATTTCATTTAATTAATCCAGAACACAAGCAGATTGCTGTAATTTAAAGTTCTCTATAACAAGCAATGTAGCAATGTGTGAGTGATAATTCTGTGTATCAAATATAATTTTATTCCAAGGCAACGTCTCTCTTCCATGGGCAGAGAGGGAGAGAGCGTAAAATTACATTGGGGATAATGGCTTGCACAGTCTCCTCTTAAAGGCAATGGCATTGGTTGATTGGTTTTATTATTGTAACGCCCAAACCACACCTATGCATATGTAACGGGTAGCGCAGGTGTTTTAGGTATAAGGCTGGTGTCTGAAGATAGCAACTTTTGCACAGGAACGCCTTTTGCGCAATGCTAAAACCCCATATAGTGGGTATATGATCTTCGGACGAAAATAGAGCCCACCACCTCTAAACCTAGAGCTCCACAGCTCATATGGGGGAAAAAGCAACAACCCTGAGTTGAAATGGATCTATGTATCATCCAAAAATACAAAAAGGAGGGTGTCACTTTATGAGTACATCAGACAAGTACAAAATTAAGCTCACATCGCTCTGCAGGTCGTAGACCTTCCTGCTTACAGTATATTTTCAATACAAATCTTGCTTTGTGATTCAATTCTAAAAACTTACATCACTCTGCAGATCATAGGCCTTCCTGGCCTGGACAACATCAGTGGAATCTGGCAGGCAGGTCCAGTTGTGCAGTTTAGTTCTGTAGTTGAAGTCATTCACTTGTTTCTGGCATTTCTTGGCCAGCTCAATTGTCAGCATGTCCACTGGAAGGTGGAACTTGGTCTTGGACTTGTTGAAGTCCTTCTTGTACAGGGCATCACTTTGAATCCTGGCTGAGTTCAGAGCCAGCATGATCAGAGGGTCATCCTGGATGCAGCGCGCACCAATGTGGTGCCCGCACTGACTTCTGAAGCCTGCCTTGTATTTGTACTAACAGAGAGAGAGAGAGATAGACAGAGAAAAGACATGAGAATTGGTGTCTCCTCTATGAATCGGTAACAAGTGAGCCGCTGTAATCAGTGAATATTTCTCTTACGTCACTGATGATGTCTCTGGAGGCTCTGGCTTTCAGCACAGCGATGGCATCCTCCTTGATATGGTAGCCCTTGGCCTTTGTATCATCCCACGCTTTGGTGTACAGTTTCTGTGAGGGGCAAAAATGTGACATGAGACATAGTAAAACAGTGTATTTACATACAGTAGTACCTGTCAAAGACAAGATACAAGATCTCCCTGTATATAGGCAACATTGTTGCAAGTCGGTTCTGGACAACCACTGATCTAAATACTGTATATGGAAATCCATTGCAGAACATCGGTTCTGGAGAATCCAGCCGACTTTGCACTCGGCACTCAGTATATGGGCAATATGACCGGGTTATGCCTGTCATATGTGACGGGCCACCGGCTGGCCTTTATGTATGGTTAATGTCTGAGTCATAGGTCCGCCGGCCTGCCATTAGACACTTTTAATATAGGGTACAGTAGATAAACTCTAGCATCCCTATTTTGGGCATTTCATAATAGGCGAATATTTGGCCAAAAGTAGCAGATCTACAAGCTCACAACTAACCTTTTAATAATGTAATTAAAGAGGTGAGCAAAACATTAAAAAGAAGAGAAAGAAATATGTATGTATATGTATATATATATATATATATATATATATATATATATATATATATATATATATATATATATACACACACACACACACACACACACACACACACACACACACACACACACACACACACACACACACACACACACACACACACACACACACATATAGATGTGTATGTATATACTGTCTAGCTGTATGTTTGACTGTTAAATCATATGATTTATTACCAGGCTGGTGTTGATTTTGTTCTGCCGGCCCAGGACGACCTCTGGAGTATCAGGCACCAGGTGAAACTTGGTCTTATCCTTCTCCCAAGCTTCAACGTATGCTTTCTGTAAACGGACGACCAAGAACATTTAATTACTTTATTTCCAAGCAAACAGAAGATAAACTTCTAAGCAACCTGAGTTTTGTTTATATAAGAGCTTAATTTAATTGTGTAAATACATTTTAACTTTAACCTTCACAAATGCCTCCAGGACTCCTGCCTAATTACACAAATAAAAAGAAAGTAAAAACATGAGATTTTGCTATTGGTACCTTGTCCATGATCTGGGCATTGGCTGTAGCAAGAGCATACGGCATGTCAGTTGTCTGAGCAGTGAACTTGAATTGGCTAGGATGCTGACGGTACAATCTTTCGTTGATGATGGACTGGGCATTTTTCACTTTGATGACATCTATGCAGTCCTGAGGATTCCAGCCACATCCACGAATCCATTCCATGTCAGCTTTGTACACAGCCTAAAAGTAGAGCACCAACATCCGTCATTTGTGAATCAAATGTTATGCAACAAATTTAGCACATCATCAGTCCCGACATTCATCAACTGTAATAACACCAGTCAAGAGTTCCAGTGCTGCTTACGTCACTACGCAGGTCGTAGACCTTCCTGGCCTGGACAACATCCGTGGAATCTGGCAGGCAGGTCCAGTTGTGCAGTTTAGTTCTGTAGTTGAAGTCATTCACTTGTTTCTGACATTTCTTGGCCAGTTCAAACTGCAGCATGTCCCCTGGCAGGTTGAACTTGGTCTTGATCTTGTTGTACTCCTTCTTGTAGATAATATCGCTCTGGATCCTGGCTCCATTGGCGGCCAGCATGCACATATGGTCATCCTGAATGCTGAGGGCTCCAATGTGGTGGCCACACTGCTTACGGAAGCCAGCCTTGTATTTGTACTGGAAAATTGGCAAAACGGAAATGTTTTTTTAATGTTATTTGTAAAAATGGTACAAAGAAGTATAGTCTGAAAAATTCTAACATCAAAGGAGTAATTACATCACTGATAATGTTTCTAGAGTTCTTGGCGTGCAGGACGGAAACTGCATCCTCTGGCAGGAAGTAGCCCTTCCTGATGGTGTCCTCAAATGCTTCACGATAATATTTTTACACACAAAAGGATGAGGTCACTTACATCACTGATAATTTCTCTCCCGTGCTTGGCCGCAATAACAGCAACTGCATCTGCCTTGAGGTCATAACCCTTTCTGAACATGTCGTCAACTGCTTGTCTATACAATTTCTGAAAGTAAAATGACAAACGTAAAGTCACAGCAACCAATTGCAGTATGAAAACAATATACTGTAGTGTAGATACACTCATGTTACAATGCATCTCCTGGGCATGTTAACTTAAAATACTACTGGCTCATGCAAAATCATATGATTTATTACCAGGCTGGTGTTGATTTTGTTCTGCTTGGCCAGGACGATCTCTGGAGTATCAACCGGCAGGTGGAACTTGGTCTTATCCTTCTCCCAAGCTTCAACGTATGCTTTCTGTAAAGGGATGATCAAGAACATTTAATTACTTTATTTCCAAGCATAATAAGTTTATATAAGAACATAATTTAATTGTATAAATATATTTTGACTTTAACCTTCACAAATGCCTCCAGGACTCCTGCCTAATTACACAAATAAAGAGGAAGTAAAAACATGAGATATGCTATTGGTACCTTGTCCATGGTCTGGGCATTGTATGCAGCAAGGGCAAATGGCATGTCAGTTGTCTGAGCTTTGAACTTGAAGTTGCTAGGGTGCTGACGGTATTTCCTTTCACTCAGGATCGCTGCTGCTTTCTTTGATTTCTCCACTTCAACCGAACCAATAGGGACCCAACTCATTCCCTTGATCCATTCCATATCAGCCTTGTAGATTTTCTAGATTCCAGTGGAAATACAGAGAATGAGATGAGTGTTTTGAAAAAGCTTACAGTATATTTTCAATACAAATCTTGCTTTGTGATTCAATTCTAAAAACTTACATCACTCTGCAGATCATAGGCCTTCCTGGCCTGGACAACATCAGTGGAATCTGGCAGGCAGGTCCAGTTGTGCAGGTAAGTTCTGTAGTGGGCGTCATTCACTTGTTTCTGACATTTCTTGGCCAGCTCAATTGTCAGCATGTCCACTGGAAGGTTGAACTTGGTCTTGGACTTGTTGAAGTCCTTCTTGTACAGGGCATCACTTTGAATCCTGGCTGAGTTCAGAGCCAGCATGATCAGAGGGTCATCCTGGACGCAGCGCGCACCAATGTGGTGGCCCTGCTGCTTACGGAAACCTGCCTTGTACTTGTACTGTGTGAACAGAATTTGTGCAATTGTCAGAATAGATATGAATACATAATATGATTATAATATGAAAAAAAGGATGAGGTCACTTACATCACTGATAATTTCTCTCCCGTGCTTGGCCGCAATAATAGCAACTGCATCTGCCTTGAGGTCATAACCCTTTCTGAACATGTCGTCAACTGCTTGTCTATACAATTTCTGAAAGTAAAATGACAAACGTAAAGTCACAGCAACCAATTGCAGTCTGAAAACAATATACTGTAGTGTAGATACACTCATGTTACAATGCATTTCCTGTGAGACTCATACACACCTTGCTCATGTTGGCAGCATTAGCCTTAGACAGCACAATTTCAGGCAGGTCAGGTGTCACGTGATTTTTTGTCTTGTCAACCTCCCATTGTGCCACATAGCTTCGCTGTAATGAGAAAATACAAAAGTTAGAACTGAGGTAAAAATCTTTCTACAAAACTATATTATCTTGTCAAGTTTACTGGACAAAAGCACAAAGTTATGGTAAACAGTTTGTTTCTTATTTAGTATCACTCTTGAGAACAAGAGAACAAGGCAAGAAACAATACATCCGATGGGTGATGCCTGTACCCAAGCATTGATGGGAAATTAAGTATCTTGTGCACAGAGACATTAGATTAGCCTTAGTCTAACAGGAACCCTTCACTTATGGCCTGCTGCACTTCAATGTTGATATTGAATAGATCATTACAGTTTGAGTATTTCACACTTCACCAGGTTAAAATTATAGTTCAAAATGTCAAATGAAAAGTAACAACTGTACTAGCTAGCTAATGCTAATGGCAAAAGGTTAATGTGGAGCTGGGCACCTGTGTGGACAATTGACATGAGCTTCATGATGTGTCATTAGATGTTTGTTTATGTCAGCAATCAACTCAGTGATGCCCATTTAAACCCAGTAATACAAAAGCCAAAAATATGTATTTGTAATCTGGAGGGGAACTAGTTTGTAATTCTGTATTGATTTAATTTTACCTAAAGTCTTACTCAAAATGAAGATATCTCATTTCATACCTTGTTGATGATCTCAGCGTTTGTTTTCGCCAAGAGCATAGGCATGCCCATCATGTCCGAGGTGTATTTCTGTGTGTCCAGTTTCACCCTGTAGCCACGGTCAGTGAGGATCTTTCCTGCATGCTTGGCCTTCAGCACATCCAGTGAACCAATTGGTACCCATCCAACACCTTTACTGTCCACCAGGTCTGCCTTGTATATAGCCTGTATGGATAGGAGCAAATGAATCAGCATCAAAGTTCACCAGAGTAGAGCCACAATTACAGTACATGAAATAACATTTGATATGTTTGAGGTACTCACATCACTCAGCAGATCATACGCGTGTCTGGCATGGATAACATCAGTGGAATCTGGAAGGCAGGTCCAGTTGTGCAGGCGGGTGGTGTAGTGGGCGTGGTTGACCTGAATCTGGTTCTTCTTGGCCAGTTCAAACTGTATCATATCCACCGGAAGGTTGAACTTGGTCTTGGACTTGTGGAAGTCCTTCTTGTACAGGGCATCACTTTGAATCCTGGCTGAGTTCAGAGCCAGCACGAGCAGAGGGTCATCAGCGACGCAACGGGCACCAATATGGTGGCCCCTCTGCGCACGGTATCCTGCGTGGTACTTGTACTGCAAAACAAAAGGAGGGAAAATTCAGGATAATGTGCATATGAATTATTTTATAATGATGAAAAAAAGAATAGTTTATGTGATAGCCAACTTACTTACAGTAACACACAAAATTGTATGTTGGGGCAATGGGGGGAGGGTTTCAGGTAAGACGGGGCCAAACGGCTAAACAGTGTTTTTTTCTAGTAGTAGTAGTAATTGTAATATAAAAAATGTATTTTATTAAAAAAAAAATATATATATAGTATTTCAGTTTACTGAAACCAATCTGAAACTTACATCGCTGATAATGTTCCTTCCAAGCTTGGCTGCAATGATGGAAATGGCATCATTACGTATATCATAGCCCTTCTTTTTGGCATCTTCATTTGCTTGTTTGTATCCTTTCTGTGAACAAACAGGAACATCCCATACACTTTAGTACCATGTGGACATTTATCCATATTGTATGTACATTTTAATATCACCATATCTTGGTATAATTACTTACAACACTGTAGTTGGCCTTATTTGCTTTGGCCAAAACTACATCCATGGCATCAGGCATGATATGGATCTTGGTCTTGTCTTTTTCCCAGGCTGCAAGATATGCTTTCTGTAATGATATGTACAGACATTATGGCAAATATTTATATTGAAAACACTGTAAATGTTCCGCTTTAAGAGATAGGAATTTCATTGTCTTAATCAGCATAATGATTTGATGTTATAATGCACATCTTATACTGAGTCAATACCTTGTTGGCAATCTGGGCATTGGCCTTAGCTAATTCCATGGGCATGGCTTCAGTTGTGCTGGTGAACTTGAAGTTGCTTGGATGCTGACGATATTTTCTTTCACTCAGGATTCGACCACCAATCTTTGCCTTCTCCACATCAAGTGAGCCGATAGGAACCCATCCAATACCCTGCATGTCCTTAAAATCAGCCTTGTAAATATTCTGTTGGGTAGAAAAAGTTCACACAGTCAGATCACAGATATGAAAAAATGTAATAAAAAATATATATGAAAAAATATATATATATACATACATATATATATATATGTATATATATATATATATATATATATATATATATATATATATATATATATATATATATATAGAGAGAGAGAG